>NC_064628.1:173855597-174161222 GCF_023864275.1 Schistocerca cancellata | reverse complement strand
TTCTATTAAAGCATCAGTAGTGCCTGTTGGGGGTGAAACCGTACGTACTTTAGGGTTGAATAGAAAATACATTATTAAATTCTTTTATCAGGGCTTTCGCTTGAGTATCTAAAAGACTAATAGGGCGGAACATGGTGAGTTTATTTAGTATTCTTTCCGATGCTTGACTATCGGTGTTAATATAGCTCTCTTCCATAGTTTTCGAAATCATCCTGTTGAAAGACTACGACCGCAGATTGTTGTAACAACTGTGTAAATATGTTACGTACTCTAAGCAGTTTTGTACTATAAACGGGTCTTTTCGGTATCCATACGTCTTAGTAGTTGATAGTAGTTCATGAATTTCCTGTTGCGTGAAATCCTTAACACCTCTTTCCTTTCATCTGTTGCAATAAAGAACCTAACTTCTTTGTGATGTTCATTACGTTGGTCTTCTCTGTTTACCAGTAAAAATAAGACTAACGTGTAGTCCAATGTCTCCTCTGAATTTAATGTAACCGTATTGTTTTTTTTTTTTTTTGTTTTTTTTTTTTTTTTTTTTTTTTTGGAAGAAAGTGGCGTTCCTTACTTTGCCTGATGCTAAAAAATAGACTGGGTTCTACGGATTGCTTCCAGAAGCGAAACTACAACGTGCGTTCAACGACTGTAGTATTCTTTATTGCACTGGCATATTCTTTCTTCTGCTGAAGATACACCTCATTCATTGACTTCTTAATGTCCCGTCGATATTCGTTTTATGACGCAATCGTCTTGCAGCATTAACCTTTATTCCTCTGGATCGTTTTATCGCTGTCCGCCATGAGACGGATGGCCTGTCAAGTACAGCTCGCAACTGTTCCATTACTATCAAGGCCGTCTGTTTTGCCGCCTTCCGCGCCCTTAACTGTTTGATAATCTGTCATGAACCTGTCGATGTCGTTCTTTTTTTTCTCATCAACCTACACAGTTCTGCGTTCATGGTTTATAAAGTAGTAGTATCACTTGTATTAAATACTACTTTTACAATTTTTTTACTCATAAAATCATTACATTTTTTCATGCACTGTGTATTTAACACTAAGCTAGTAACACTGCGTATTTATTTACTATGACGTTAGGGCATTTCCCATTATTAGATATCAGTAATTATGTTGAAAGGACATAAAGAGTGAGAGACGTTTGTTATTCAAAACGAAACTACAAAAATTTAAAACGTTCAACATTTAGAGTTTGATGCATAGCAATGCCTGGTATTCTTTATGTCCGCTTCATCTTTGTTAGCAGTACCTGATGATAACAGATGCCGAAACGTCGTAATAAATAGACATTTTATTTAGCAGTCTTGACAGTTATATTCAGTAAAGTGTAGAGTGTTATGGTCTTTCCATGGTGTTTGGTTATGTAGATTATGTTACACTCTTAGGAAAACTCCAGACTTTGCTGTGTTAGTGGCTTAGCACACAAATGTTTTGAATCACACTTAACTATCAACCCTGATGTCCAATGAATTCTACCTTCAGTGCGGATGCACAGCATTAACTGTACAACACTCGCCCTTATACAGCTGTTATAAGCAAGCATGCTCTACAGAATGGCGACATGTTGCCGTGGCCTGCTTGTTCACCAGATGTGTCTCCGATCGAGAGCATGTGGGACGTCATCGGACGAGAAGTCCAGAGTCATCCAGAAACACCGTTAACCGCCCCTGTATTGAGCGACCAAGAGCATCAGGTATGGAACTCTTTCATACAAGCTGACGTCCAGCAAATGTACAACACAATGCATGCACGTTTCCAAGGTTGTATTCAACATTTCTCACGCCTGTTATTAATGTACCAGCGTTCCGATGTACCAGCATTTCACATTGGAATGGCTTATCTCCTGCTTAATTAACCTGTGATGTTGCAATGTTAATCTCTGAAATACACTCCTGGAAATGGAAAAAAGAACACATTCACACCGGTGTGTCAGACCCACCATACTTGCTCCGGACACTGCGAGAGGGCTGTACAAGCAATGATCACACGCACGGCACAGCGGACACACCAGGAACCGCGGTGTTGGCCGTCGAATGGCGCTAGCTGCGCAGCATTTGTGCACCGCCGCCGTCAGTGTCAGCCAGTTTGCCGCGGCATACGGAGCTCCATCGCAGTCTTTAACACTGGTAGCATGCCGCGACAGCGTGGACGTGAACCATATGTGCAGTTGACGGACTTTGAGCGAGGGCGTATAGTGGGCATGCGGGAGACCGGGTGGACGTACCGCCGAATTGCTCAACACGTGGGGCGTGAGGTCTCCACACTACATCGATGTTGTCGCCAGTGGTCGGCGGAAGGTGCACGTGCCCGTCGACCTGGGACCGGACCGCAGCGACGCACGGGTGCACGCCAAGACCGTAGGATCCTACGCAGTGCCGTAGGGGACCGCACCGCCACTTCCCAGCAAATTAGGGACACTGTTGCTCCTGGGGTATCGGCGAGGACCATTCGCAACCGTCTCCATGAAGCTGGGCTACGGTCCTGCACACCGTTAGGCCGTCTTCCGCTCACGCCCCAACATCGTGCAGCCCGCCTCCAGTGGTGTCGCGACAGGCGTGAATGGAGGGACGAATGGAGACGTGTCGTCTTCAGCGATGAGAGTCGCCTCTGCCTTGGTGTCAATGATGGTCGTATGCGTGTTTGGCGCCGTGCAGGTGAGCGCCACAATCAGGACTGCATACGACCGAGGCACACAGGGCCAACACCCGGCATCATGGTGTGGGGAGCGATCTCCTACACTGGCCGTACACCACTGGTGATCGTCGAGGGGACACTGAATAGTGCACGGTACATCCAAACCGTCATCGAACCCATCGTTCTACCATTCCTAGACTGGCAAGGGAACTTGCTGTTCCAACAGGACAATGCACGTCCGCATGTATCCCGTGCCACCCAACGTGCTCTAGAAGGTGTAAGTCAACTACCCTGGCCAGCAAGATCTCCGGATCTGTCCCCCATTGAGCATGTTTGGGACTGGATGAAGCGTCGTCTCACGCGGTCTGCACGTCCAGCACGAACGCTGGTCCAACTGAGGCGCCAGGTGGAAATGGCATGGCAAGCCGTTCCACAGGACTACATCCAGCATCTCTACGATCGTCTCCATGGGAGAATAGCAGCCTGCATTGCTGCGAAAGGTGGATATACACTGTACTAGTGCCGACATTGTGCCTGCTCTGTTGCCTGTGTCTATGTGCCTGTGGTTCTGTCAGTGTGATCATGTGATGTATCTGATCCCAGGAATGTGTCAATAAAGTTTCCCCTTCCTGGGACAATGAATTCACGGTGTTCTTATTTCAATTTCCAGGAGTGTATGTTACCTAGAGAAATTTTTTCCCGAAACTTGACTACTCTAAATTAATTACTTTTGGTGTTGTGATTTCTTTGTCCGTCAGTGTATTGAGAGCCGCAGAATCTCATTTAATAAGTCAGCCAGTGTATGTGGAATAATCACGAGATATCCCCTGCTGCCATGCGAAATCACACCCCAGAGCGTAGCTTCAGGTGGAGGTCCAGTCTGTTTAGCACGCAGACAGATTGGGTGCAGGTTGACAGCTTGCGTACTTCTAACCAAAACACGGCCGTCACTCACACCGAGGCGGAACCTACTCTCAGCAGAAAACACAACAGGCTTCCGCCCTGCTGTCCAGTGAGATCTCGCTTGATTGCACTGAATTCGCAGATTGTAGCGGTCTGTAGTCAGTAAAATGCACGCTACAGGGCGCCTGGCTCGGAGCTGTTCTTTAAGTAAATGTTTTGTAGCAGTTACTTGTCTCACTGTGGCGCCACCTGCTGCTCAGATTGCTGCTGCTCACGCAGCACGATGCGGCAGAGCCTTACGTCGGACGCAGTGGTCTTCCTTCTCGGTAGTGCTACGTGGCTGCCCGGAGTCCGGTCTTCTTGCAACTGTACATTCCCGTGACCACCGCTGCCATCTATCATGTGCAGAGGCTACGTTCCAGCTTCTCGTAGTCCCATTACGCGGCATCGTTCAAACTCATTGTGGTGCTGACAATGGGATTTTCATCGCCTTATGGATATGCTTGACTAACATCGAATTTCCATTTCCAATCTCAAAGGTAACTTACACTCAGAACGGTTTGTAGCATGTATTTAATAGAAATTTGGTTTGCATTCTCATAAGAGCGCTACAAGCGCCAATCGACTGGCACGAAATTTGAGTGGATATCATTTTGCAGATGTGGGATCACGCTTTCGTATTATCTGAGCATTAAAGTCGTCGACCAAGGATTTAATAAGACTTCATCTAATTACACCTTTTTTTGTAAACTGCTGTAACTAAAAAGGTCAAACGTAATATTTGATTGCAGTTATAAGTTACTGAAAGATAGTGGTGATATCTCTGTGTTCGCACATAAAGAACTTTATTTACTTCCTCGTTAAAAATAAAGTTAGTGCCAGCTCACCGTAACTTGTAACAGTGAACATTTACGGAATGGATCATCTTCCATTCAGTGCAAAGCTTTGACATGTCTAAGCCTTCAGCCATACTGTATAATAATTTTCACAAGCTTCAAGTAAGTCAGAGTAAGATATTTAGCTTGCATCAGGTAAACTTTTAGCTAGGTCACAAAGTAAGAAAAGCGTTACTCAGTACTTGTTAGGAGGAACGTTCCTGCCAATTCACAGTCAACACCGTAACAGGAGCTAATCACAGGCGATAATAATTCATGAAAGACAAACAACTTCACAGTGTAAAAATAATCACAAATTGCATTAATTTCTAAGTCTCTTATTCTTGAAAGTATTACTCACACATTACCTGTGACGTTTCATAGAATTTTTTTATGACAGTCAAAAATAACAAATGTCACGCATTTTATAGTCAGCGAAAAATGATCAAGCGAATGTGTGAGCATCCATTTGCCAACACTTGTCAGTACCAGCTAAAATAAACGAGACTCTACACTTTAACTCTCTGTGATTTCATCAGTTTAGTTGGCCACAGTTCTGTTAAGTACATACAACATTTTTGGTTGGTAAATGATTAAAGTTTAGAGTAAAATGTCATTATGTTCCCACACCTCAAGGCACAATAAATTTCAACGTAAGCATTATGAGTCCTATGCTTTTTAGACAGTTTTAGAAGTCTCTTTCAACATTAAAGCTAACAGCTATGAATGTTGACATTTCAAGCAGACTAGCCCACTCACAGACACCATTACTAGCTCAAAGAAACTTTCTAGTGTCAGGCGTAGGCGTTAATACGAAACGAATTTAAAAGGACGCACATCTCGAGGATACAACTGCCCAGAAATTATTCATGGTTTGTACGTAAACTGAGAAAAGAATCGAAGCTTTCATGACGTTATGAGAAAAATAAAATAAATTGATAAGAACTGAGATATAATCGGAGAGTACTGCAGTATATGGAATTATCCTCTACATACAGTAGTGTTTGGAACAGATATGGGATTCCAATTATGGCGGGTGTCCAGAGCTGGACACCGCACCCTCTAGAAATCCACAGAAAATAAGTACACTTTGCTACATCCTGAACTATTACACTTGCGTAAAATTGCCATATACTCTATGAGCGTTACATGAATCTCTGAACCGGAGATCAGTATACATTCGTACATCCATCATCCCCTGTTTCGGATAGAGGGTGGGACAACGGCTGGGTGGTTTACAAGTATTAATGCTGAATCCTTCAGCTGTGTGTTTAACTCTCTTTATACCAAAAACATATTTCACCGCGTTATATTACTCTACGGCAAAGGAGTTAGCAAAAAAGCTATCTACGCAGCAACCACGATCCGAAGATCAGCAAATAGGAGATGTAATGACTGACTTGAAGCCGTGGGGCTGCTCGAAAGAAGACGTTCTTGGATAGCTCACTTATTACAGCATAGTCTGCGAAAAGTAAAATTCCGAGCTCTGTTCCCGGTATCGCACACAGCTTTAATCTGTGCAGTTTCCAAACACCGCACACATAGATACATAAGAAAATTAAAGTTAAATAAATTACAGCCCTCAGTCACAAAATTTAAGTCTTTTGACCAGGTTTCAACACTTCTATGGGTGCCTACAACAGAAATTAAAATATCGAAATTGGCATGTCATGTATAAAATAAGTATCAAGTGACAAAGCTTTAGTGACAATTTTTAAAGCAGAATGCGTGGAAAGGAAGATATTACAAGCTGCTCGCATATGTAAAACAATAGGTAGCATCAGACTTGAAAAATATTTCATGTTGGAAATATTGCTAATGAGTGTACGACCACTAGAAAAACACGATCTGATCCATAATTTGTAGCCGTTTGTTTTGCCAGAAGAATGAGGAGTAAAAATGTAAACCGATCGACTTTAAGTTTCACAGTTTAAAGTGTGACACAAATAAATTAATTTTAAAGTTGAATCGAAATGCATTCAATTTAACTGGACTGGTACACTGGTCATCGAATGTGAATAAAAACATGACTAACTGAGGGCACTAGTTGGTTAAGTGCACATCGATCCGTCCCTTGTTTAGCGCAGAGGTATTCATCATTGTCAGGTAGGAACATAAAAAAGTGCGACTGTTAGGACCATAACTTGGCAAATGTCGACATTAATCAAACCCTATTGCGCACTGCAATCTATCATACACGTGCACCGATGAATCGTAAAACACTTGGAGCACGTACCGTACTGGTTCCGTTTCGAAGAGAGAACAGTATTACACTCTGGAATCATAATAGTCGAGCTCCTCGGTGACGGAATTTAGCCTGTTTCACTTACGTAGTACTTCGCACCATAGGCACTGCTATTCAAGTAACACTTAAAATATCGTGCAGATAACTTCTGAAAGAATGGGAATTTATTGAGTAACACTCATATTTTAAAAATTTTTATCTTCTAATTCTGCCGAACTCTATTTTTTTAATATCGTTAGAGGCCGTCTAAGGACTGTGTCAGAATAAGTATTCATTTCTCTCTGCCTTCCTCTTCCTCCTAAACTCTTTCATTTCCTCAGAATGAGCTGTTTTCCTCTCATCTGTCCATTTGACACCAGTTGTTTTTCTGTTTGATGTAGCTTCCTCAGAATCTCTGAATTTCTTGACATCTTGTGTCAGACTGTCTCTGTTGCGAAGGGTTTCCTGTTCAGTCTGCATTTCTTGTAAGTCAATTTTAGTTTCCTCCCGGCCCATTTCTTTCGTATGTTTCACTGCTTCGGAAGAACGTGTGGATCTTCTTTGTGAATTTGTCTTCCTCTGTGCTTTTTAGATATCCGTAGCCTGTAGCATCCTTTTTCCTGACCTCCTGTGTTATTTTGGGGAGGATTGAGTACATTTCCTTTTTTGGCCTCAAAATCGATTTGCCACACCTGTTCTTTACTGGACTGCATCTTTCATAGGAATTTTCTTCCCATCTTTTTCAGATTTCTACTGCCCTTTTGAATCGTAATAAAAGTAGTGTTTTCAACCCACAGAGGACTTCTGGTTTTACGACTGCCATACCAAGACAATTTAACATCTTTAGAGAAAACCTTTTTTAACTGCACAGTTTTCTCGCTTTCGTGTACACTCTCTTCATTTTTTCAGTACTAATTTTAATTGTTTCTTCTTCTTCTTTTGTATTTATACTTTCACCCTTAAACAAAAGCTGTCTGTTTTCTCGATGTCGCCGTACTTGGTTTTCAAAATTATTGGTGATTCATTTTCGAAGGCTACGAATTCTGTCTATTCCAGCTATATTTATAGACCTTTCTTCCCAGCTGTTTACTTCAGAAGTTCCCGTCTTCTTTACGTTCTCTGAAGTTCCATCTGTTATTACAGGATCATCTGCAATAGCCAAAAAATTTATTATCAAAATATCCACGGGTGTACTGCCGGTCTGCAGTGTCCAACGGGCACAATATTTCGGCAATCATACATGTTTCCATCATCAGGTGACCTGAGGGACCGAGCTCCTGTGGACGTCCCGCTATGGAGATCCGTACGCTATGGCTGCTCAGGGAGAACTGGGTTCGGTCGCGGCGGCGGCCGATTTAAATACCCTCCGCCCGCGGCGCGCTCCTCCCGCCGTTCGCGCCCCACGCCATGGTCGCGCGGTGGAACAGATTGCGACGGCGTCTGAGATGACGTCGGTGTGATGGTTCTGTCCACCGTGGTCGTCACAACTATACGTTTGTTATGGAGTATGAACGCACGAGGATTCTGGTACAGACGTCGAGATATTGGGACAGCGTTGTTAGAGAGGCCATCGAAATTCGCACCAATGACGACCTCACAAACCGTGACTGTGGCTATAATCTTAGCAAGGCTTGGGAACCAGCGATTGGGTTAATCAAGAGTAAATCGAGCAAACGGCAATACACCCGTGGATATTTTGATTATCAAATACGCCGAGAGAAACTCAAGAATCGCATCGAACAATTTATTGCTTCTTTCGATCCACCTAGCTTCATATGTTACTGTCTTTGTAAGGGTGCATACATACATACAATGATACTTGTTCCATAGATCATGAACAGGGCATTTCGTAATGATGTGGAATGTGCCACTTTAACATAAGTTTTCTTTACACAAAATATTTCTTTCTTTTACAGTTACTACTTCATATTTATAAATTCATCTACTGATTAGAAGGAGTTGTCATTAGAAGGTCTTCTAAGTAGTTTTTAAATGTTGGTTGGCTATCTGTCTGATTTACAATGCTATTTGGCAAATGACAAAAGATTTTTGTGGTAACATAATTCACCCATTTCTGTGCCGAAGTCAGATCTAATCCAGAATAATGAAGACCATCCGTTCTTCTACTGTTGTAGCTATGCACTTCGCCATTATTTTTGAAACGCGATGGGTTATTAATAACAAATTGCATTAGTGAATATATGCATTGCGAAGGTACTATGAATATCCCGAATTCCTTAAGTAAATACCTGCAAGGTGGTCTTGGGTAGGCTCCACCTATTATTCTGATTACACGCATTTTGCAATGAATACTTTTTCTCTTGATGATAAATTACCCCAAAACATGATACCATATGAAAGCAATGAATGAAAATAGGCATAGTAGGATAAATTACTGATGTGTTTATCACTAAAATTTGCAGTAAGCCTAATAGCATAAGCAGCTGAACCTAACCATTTCAGTAGATCATCGATGTGTTTCTTCCACTTCAATTTCTCATCGATGCACACACCTATAAATTTTGAATATTCTGCCTTAGCTACAGACATCTGTTCACAGTCTATATATATCAGTGGTGATATGCCAATTTGTCTACAGAATTGAATATACTGTGTTTTCTCAAAATTTAGTGAGTGTCCATTTGCAGACAATAATTTCCTGAAAGACCATTTTCACAATTACAGCAGATGAGTCTTGTTTGTAGAGTGTGATTATCATACTTGTATCATCACCAAAAAGAAATATCTCAGCATCTTCATGAATATGGAGTGGCAAGTCGTTAAAATATATTAAGAACAATAAGAACCCAAGACTGAAACCTGTTGGGCACCACGCTAGATAACTCCCCAGCCAGACGACTCTGCTGATTTTTGCGGTCTATCTGTACAATTAATTTCAGCATTCTGCATTCTTCCAGTTAAATATGAATTAATCCATTTGTGCAATGTCCCACTCATACCACATTACTTACGCTTATCTAGAAGAATTTCGTGATTCACATGGAAAAATGCCCTGTTTCAGTGAGCTACTGCATGCGTGAATGAGAATCCTAGTTATCTGTTGAGAATAAGCTTTTAGTACTCTGTTGGAAATTCCATCAGTTGCATGTGAGCTTTTACTTTCGAGTGAAGTTATTATTTTCCTAATTTCAGTAGCAGAGGTGGGTTGAATTTCAATTTTATCACTTTTCATAGCTATTCACTCTTCCAAATACTGCCACGGAGTATCTAATGAATAGCTGAATGAGATTTTCACTCTGCAGCGGAGTGTGCGCTGATATGAAACTTCCTGGCAGATTAAAACTGTGTACCGGACCGAGACTCGAACTCGGAACCTTTGCCTTTCGCGGCCAATTGCTCTACCAACTCAGCTACTCCAGCACGACTCACGCCCCGTCCTCACAGCTTTACTTCTGCCAGTACCTCGTCTCCTACCTTCCAAACTTTACAGAAGTTCTCCTGCGAACCTTGAAGAACTAGCACTCCTGAAACAAAGGATATTGCAGAGACATGGCTTAGCCACAGCCTGGGGGATGTTTCCAGAATGAGATTTTCACTTTGCAGTGGAGACGAGGTACTGGCAGAAGTAAAGCTGTGAGGACAGGGCGTGAGTCGTGCTTGTGTAGCTCAGTTGGTAGAGCACTTGCCCGCGAAAGACAAAGGTCCCGAGTTCGAGTCTCGGTCTGGTACACAGCTTTAATCTGCCATGAAGTTTAATGAATAGCTGTATCCTACTTTCTATACAACACTTAAAAAAGTTATAATAAAAACTTTTTACACTTCTGACTTATGGTTAACAATCTTTCCATTGAATCTGACTGAAATACAGTGTTCCTGTGCTCTCAGTTGACCTGTTTCCCTTTTAACAATATTTCAAACTGTTTTACTCTTATTGTCAAATGTGTTAATCTCATACATAATGCACATGCTTCTTGGCTTTTTAATAACGTTTCTTAATACAGTGCAGTAGTTTTTGATAATATTTCACTGTTTCTGGATCATTACTTCTCCTAGCTATAATATAAACATCCCGTCTCTGTTTACAAAATATTTTTATCCATTTAGTAATCCATGGCTTTTTAGATGGTTTCTTACAATTATATCTCATGGTTTTCTTAAGGAAACTGTTCTCAAATAGAGCGACAAAGATATCATGAAATATGTTAAATTTTAAATTAACATCAGGTTCCCTGTATACTTCAACCCAGTCTAACTGTTGCATCTTTCCATAAAATTTTCTATTGTTAAATCGTTAAATGATTGCACTGCTTGGGAGGACTGTTTTGCATTACTGTATGGATCTATGTCATACTCTGTAACTAGCTGTGCATCATGGTCAGACAGACTAATCTGAACAAGAAATGATTTTATTTCATTAAATTTATCACAGTCTATAAAAACATTACCTATCAGTGTACTGCTTTCCTGTAACACACGAATAGGAGAATCAATAACTGACATCAAATTGAAAGAATCATTATAATGCAACTCCTCCTCTCCATAGTGACTTTGTCTAGTTACGTGTGCTTAAAGCTTATATCCACCTACATTTTCTATTTCCATACCTGTGACTGTATGATTTTCAGACAGGTGTAATGCATGTGTTTCACTCTCAGTTTCTAAATCTTCTAATCAAACAAGAAGCTCATCTTCCTTGTCGTTTGATCCCCTAATATTCTGACACAATATACTAACATTATTTTTCACTTTGCTTTTATGAGAATCTTGTGACATACTAACTTTGTTTTTCACCGTACTGTTATGAGAATTTTGAGATACTTTAACATCTCTAGAATCTGCCGGTCTGAGCTTCTCATTAAGCTTCATTTCAGTCAATGCTGGATGATTAGGCACCGATCTTAGCCTAAAAAAGAAGTACTCCCATGAGTTTCAGTGCCCCCACTAAAGCGTTTGCTAGCATCCCAGCCAGTTTTCCCTTCCATTTCCTAATGAGATGCAGGCCATAGGCCATATCTTTCGAAGTACCACCGACCAATACCATTTACAGGAATCTACTCTTTTCCTGACAAAGTAGCCTCCTGAAGCAGCTGATGAAGGTTCAAATTGACCATCCTGACAAACCTACTCAATTGGGGCCCATCATAGCACATGAAAGCAGGAACCAAGATAACATTTATATGGTTCACTGCAGATGCTATTTTTACCAGGTCACACTCAGTATTGTAACCCCAGTCTCTATCCATATTATTTCCAGCTCTACCCACTACAAGAACATGATCCTGCTTTCTAAAACCATTGCAAAATGATCCTACATATTCTGTCACTTGGCTAAGACATACACTGAGCTTGAAAATACATGTGACCTGGTGCCTGTCTAATAATGTTTCCTGCAAGATCCTGCTCACACCTCTTCCATGGCTACTACCTAACAACAGAACTTTCCTCCTACTTTCTATTGTTTTTGAAACAGTCGGTTTCCTAGTGAAGTCTGTTGAGTGCTGAGTACACATCTACTTGAGCCTCTTACTTACTTGACTTAGGTAGGAAGGCGAATCTGTTGTTTGTGCCAATGATGAAAGTGTCAGATTCTGTTTTCTTTCTGTGGTTCCTGTTCCTTGCAACCACTTGCCGCCTGTCTTCACCCTTCTCCACCCTTAACCCCATCAGTCCGATACTGGCTCTATCCATTCAGCCTTAAGGGCTCTAATCTTCCCTTCTTGCCCCATCCCTCAATGTAACCATCTGTCACAACAGTTGCACAGAAACCCAGAACTAACTTTCATACAGCAGTTCAAAGTCTTCTCGCTCATGATTATTTACTTGCAAACAGAATGTCATCAGCATGCTACGCACTTAGAATCCTATCATCAGTGTGTAACATGCAGTGTCTTTTAGATACATTTTAGTCATATGTACACTCAATTCTTAGCTATGGTATTCTTTTTGTGGAACAAATGCACAATATATGAACACAATTTTCAAACATCAGAAAAGAGCCATGATAATAATAACCAAAAATACTAGTCGAACTCATTTTAAAGATCTGTTCAAAACACTGGGGATTTTAACTACCCCATGTTAATACACTTACTACTCAGTCGAACACATCAAAAATAACATCGTTAATTACTGCACAAATATCTCTGTCCATGACCATGCAACAAGAGATAGACTCAGTTTACACATAAACTCAAAACAGCGTTTTCTACCAAGGAATAAAACTGTACAATAAATAACCAACAGAGATTTGAGAAATTGCTAAAATACACTTATTCAAAAGGGCAGCTAAAAAGTACCTGTTATGCAATACATTTTATACACTGAAGGATTACATGGATAAAATAGAGTAGGGGTTTGATAAAAAATTTTATACAAATAAATAATAATAATAGTGATTATAAAACATCCAACATTTCACATAACACCATCACTTTATGTTTTTTTCCTCCATTCTTCCTTTCTGGAAATACTTACGCCCAAGCTATGCATAGCACAGTACTAACACCTCTTCCTCTTTCAGAGCTCATCATCTCACTCATTATGGAGGAATGCCGACTCAGTTTTTCAGGATAGCTAATGGTAAGCTGCCGTACAGAAAATGGCCCAGAGATCACCAATGTATGTGTGTGTGTGTTTGTGTGTGTAGTGAGTGAAGTGTTGTGAAACAATGTGTGTATAGTGTGTGCAGTGACTGATAGTGACATATGAGTCAACAGTGTGGCATTATATTATTTAATAAGTTATTTGTAAAAAAAGGTATTGTATACCATTAACAAATTTAATGATTGCCTCTAACTAGAAGTCTGTAAATATATGTGTATACGAATTAGCTTATTTTAAATTGATCTAAACTTGTAAATAGTTTGTCATATCATATCCTTGTAAAAATAGGTCTATGAATGAATAAAGATACTACTACTACTACTACTACTACTACTACTACTACAATATTTTTACAAAATTTATCTAGAAAATTATAGTAATATTCTATTAACTACAAATCACAAAAGACACTAAACTTACGTGAAGCACTAATATACTTGTGTACTATTAACATAGTAACGTAATGCACTTAAACAAAAGTTAAAAATCGAAACCTGTATTCCCCGAAAAATTTGGCCTAAGATCGCGTATGTGTGATTTGTACTTTGCACGTTTTCAAATAAAATAAAAGGTAGAACTTAAAACCTGCAATTCCCCGAGTAGATAGAGCACTACTAAATATATGTGTGATGAATACAACCTAAATTATTCACTTAATACTTAAGCAAATCTTGTTATTGTGGTCTTCAGTCCTGAGACTGGTTTGATGCAGCTCTCCATGCTACTCTATCCTGTGCAAGTTTCTTCATCTCCCAGTACGTACTGCAACCTACATCCTTCTGAACCTGCTTCGTGTATTCATCTCTTGGTCTCCCTCTACGATTTTTACCATCCACGCTGCCCTCCAGTGCTAAATTTGTGATCCCTTGATGTCTCAGAACATTTCCTACCAACTGGTCCCTTCCTCTTGTCAAGTTGTGCCATGAACTCCTACCCAATTCTATTCAATATCTCCTCGTTAGTTATGCTATTTACCCATCCAGTCTTCAGCATTCTTCTTTAGCACCACATTTCGAAAGCTTCTATTCTCTTCTTGTACAAACTAATTATCATCCATGTTTCACTTCCATACATGGCTACACTCCATACAAATACTTTCAGAAACGACTTCCTGACACTTAAGTCTATACTCGATTATAACAAATTTCTCTTCTTCAGAAACGCTTTTCTTGCCAATGCCAGTCTACATTTTATATCCTCTCTACTTCAACCATCATCAGTTATATTGCTCCCCAAATAGCAAAACCCGTTTACTACTTTAAGTGTCATTCGACTACATTCCGTTATCCTCGTTTTGCTTTTGTTGATGTTTATCTTATATCCTCCATTCAAGACACTGTCCATTCCGTTCAACTGCTCTTCCAAGTCCTTTGCTCCCTCTGACAGAATTACCAATGTCATCGGCGAACCTCAAAGTTATTATTTCTTATAAATGGTTTTTATACCTACTCCGGAATTTTCTTTTATTTCCTTTACTGCTTGCTCAATATACAGATTGAATAACATCCGGGAGAGGCTACTGTACTATCTCACTCCCTTCCCTACCGCTGCTTCCGTTTCATGCCCCTCAACGCTTGTAACTGCCATCAGGTTTGGTTCAAAAGGCTCTGAGCACTGAGCACAATGCGGCTTAACTTCTGAGGTCATCAGCCGCCTAGAACTTAGAATTAATTAAACCTAACTAACCTAAGGACATCACACACATCCATGCCCGAGGCAGGATTCGAACCTGCGACGGAAGCGGTCGTTCGGCTCCAGACGGTAGCGCCGAGAACCGCACGGGATATTCGGCCGGCGCCATCTAGTTTCTGTACAAATTGTAAATAGCGTTTCGCTCCCTGTATTTTGCCCCTACCGCCTTTAGAATTTGAAAGAGACTATTCCAATCAACAGTGCAAAGGCTTTCCCTAAGTCTACAAATGCTAGACACGTAGGTTTGCCGTTCCTTAATATATTTTCTAAGATAAGTCTTAGGGTCAGTATTGCCCCACATGTTCCAACATTTCTACGGAGTCCAAACTGATCTTCCCCGAGGTGGGCTTCTACCAGTTTTCCATTCGTCTGTATAGAAACCATGTTAGTTTTTTCAGCGATAACTTATTAAAGTGATAGTTCGGTAATTTTCACATCTATCAACACCTGCTTTCCTTGGGATCGGAATTATTATATTCTTCTTGAAGTCGGAGGGTATTTCGTCTGTCTCATACATTTTGCTCAGCAGATAGTAGATTTTTGTCAGGACTGGCTCTCCCAAGGCTATCATTAGTTCCCGGGGCCATGTCTCGACTTAGGTCTTTCAGTACTCTGTGAAACTCTTCACGCAGTATCATATCTCCCATTCCATATTCATCTACATCCTCTTCCATTTACATAATATAGTCCTCAAGTACATCGCCTTTGTATAGACCCTCTATATACTCCATCCACCTGTCTACTCTCCCTTCTTTCCTTAGAACTGAGTTTCCATCTGAGCTCTTGGTATTCATACAAGTGGTTTTCTTTTCTCCAAGGGTCTCTTTAATTTCTCTGTACGCAGTATCTATTTTACCCCTAGTGAGATAAGCCCCTACATCCTTACATTTGTCCTCTAGCCATGCCTGCTTAGCCATTTTGCACTTCCTGTATTTTTACCTACTTGATCCTCTGCTGCCTTCACTACTTCATACCGCAAAGCTACCCATTCTTCTTCTACTGTATTTCTTTCCCTAATTCCTGTCAATTGTTCCCTTATCCTCCCCCTGAAACTCGGTACATCCATTGGTTCCGTCAGTTTATCCAGGTCCAATCCTCTTAAATTCTTTCGTTTTTTGCAGTTTCTTCAGCTTTAATCTATAGTTTGTAACCAATAGATTGTGGTCAGAGTCCACATCTGGTCCTGGATACGTCTTACAATTTAAAACCTGGTTCCTAAATCTCTGTGTTACCATTATATAATCTATCTGATACCTTCTAGTATCTACAGGATTCTTCCATATATACAACCTTCCTTTATGATTTTTTAACCAAGTGTTAGCTATTATTAAGTTATGCTCTGTGCAAAATTCTGCCAGACAGCTTCCTCTTTCATTTCTTACCCCCAATCCATATTCACCTACTATGTTTCCTTCTCTCCATTCTCCTACTATCGAATTCCAGTCACCCATGACTATTAAATTTTCGTCTCGCTTCACTACCTGAATAATTTCTTTTATCTCATCATACATTTCATCAATTTCTTCATCATCTGCAGAGCTAGTTGGCATATGAACTTGTACTAGTGTAGTAGGCGTGGGCTTCGTGCCTATCTTGGCCACAATAATGCGTTCACTATGCTGTTTGTAGCAGCTTACCTCCACTCCTACTTTTTTTATTCATTATTAACTTCCTCCTGCATTACCCTATTTGATTTTGTATTTATAACCCTGTATTCACCTGACCAGAAGTCTTGTTCCTCCTGCCACCAAACTTCACTAAATCCCACTATATCGAACTTTAACCTATCCATTTCGCTTTTTAAACTTTCTATCCTACCTGCCCAATTAGGGGACCTAACGTTGCACACTCCGATCTGTAGAACACCAGTTTTCTTTCTGCTGATAACGACGTCCTCTTGAGTAGTCCCCTCCCGGAGATCCGAATGGGTGACTATTTTCCCTCCGGAATATTTTACCCAAGAGGACGCCATCATCATTTAACCATACAGTAAAGCTGCATGCCCTCGGGAAAAATGGTAAAAATTACGGCTGTAGTTTCCCCTTGCCTTCAGCCGTTCGCAATACCAGCACAGCAAGGCCGTTCTGGTTAGTGTTACAAGGCCAGATCAGTCAATCATCTAGACTGTGGCCCCTGCAACTACTGAGAAGGCTGCTGCCCTTCTTCAGGAACCACACGTTTGTCTGGCCTCTCAACAGATAACCCTCCGTTGTGGTTGCACCTACAGTACAGCTATCTGTATCGCTGAGGCACGCAAGCCTCCCCACCAACGGCATGGTCCATTGCTCATGGGGGGAGCACTTAAGCAAATATATTAAATTAATATGTAAACTTACGTCTGAAGTGCGCGGAAACCTGCTCTTTATAGTGTAATATTTACTTAATTGACAGGTATTATTGTATTAACTACTTATCTTCGCGAGCTTATTATTGAACCGTGTGCGTTCTGCGGCAGGGCTGCCATCCGTGCTATCTTACTTCAGTAATCTGCAGATTTTTCCTAGCTGCTTAGATTCTTTCAGGATTTTGAGGAAGGCGTGTCTGTCTATCGAATCATATGCCTTAAAATCAAGAACTATTTGCACTGTTTTTAGACATTTTCATATACCTAATTTTTTTTTGTTACTGTTCATTCCTAAATCCAGTCGGATTCTCTCCAGTTTCTTTACGTAATTAGGGATTTTGTATGTCCAGTAGAGCTTTCTTTCAGATTTTGTATTCTAAGCATAGCAGTGAAATTTCATTGTAATCATTGGTATCTGTACTGTCTCCTTTTTTATGAAGCTGGGTGAATAAATGCAATGTTCCAATTTCTTGTAATGTGTTTCACTTTCCCAATCTTCTGTGGATTCTTTTTTTTCTTTATTTGGCTACGCCTACATCTCCACTATCGGTATACTTAGCATTTAAAATTTCTGCTGAGAGGACATCTTCGCCTTGGCATTTTTGTGTTTTAAGTATTTGATGTAACTTTTCATCATATCGATGCTTGGTGGTTCTTAATTTTCTACTGAAATGGTACCGTGGAATTATAGTTATCAGCTCGGTTTTTCATAGGTTAATGGCCTTTAAAATATGCCGGCAGTAGCTTACAGTTTTCTTCATCGTCAAATGCAAGTTTTCCAATTTCTCTAATGAAGCATACTGATTGTGGAGAGTACCTAGATATACAGTTCTTGAATGTTTTGTAATAAAACTTTCTACTACTTTAATGTATTCTTCTATAACTAGGTTTCTTATTTTCAGAGCACTTCTTATATACGCTAAGCATTTACCTGTGGCGCCAGTGTTTCAATCTTTCTTTTTTGGCGAAATGGTTATTCACTTTTATTATACCTTCATTTGTGTTTTCTTTCCGTGTTCTCTTGATCTATGTCGGACGCATTATGTTTAATGGTATCTGTAAAGTTGTTTGCATTAATATGTATTTCCATCAGAACCTTCTGAAAAATGCATTTCTTTCCTTCGAAGTTTCTTTATTAATTGTCTTAGTGGGAGCTACCTATTTCAGGATTTTTTGCTTTCGAATAAATTTCATGTGGATCTCAGTTGGGTAGTAATCTTAATCAACTTCCAGTCCTCTCGTGACTCTTATGTCTGTGATTTCTTGAAATACATCTATGGAGTTGATGAACATTATCATTTGAAACTCTCCCAAGTTGGTATTTGGTGACAATGATGTTTCCTGTTTGCTAGGTAATTTCTTGAAATGTGTTGTCACGGTTTTAAGATCGAATGACTTACATTTAGCTAAAAATCTTTATCATCTTGTTTAAGGATCCAATAACTTTTCGGAATGATTCCTCCTTAACAGTTGGACATGGAGGTCCACATCACGTTTCTCTTGTGAAAATTCGAAAATCTCTTTTCTAGATCTTCCCAGCAGATTTCTACTACATCTCGCTTTTCCTTGTAGTCTTCATTTGTTGGTGAGTGGCAATTGAATACTGAGTAATATATATTCTTGTGATTAATTGTTGAAAGAGAGAAACTTTCATTGAAGGATTCAGATGCAACACTACTTCGGAATATACTCCTTAGAACTGCAAAGGCTGTTCCTAAAACACTAAGATTTGTGTCGAAAAGTCTATTGCCGGTTCATCTTTAAAAATTCGATGGTTTTCGCTATACGTTGTAGGATCATTAGGATATCTTATTTCTCGCATGAGTGTAAGCAAGATGTAGTTGCTGTTCAAAATACCCGTCATTTGATTCAGTTTCGCAGCTTTGGAGAGGGATTTAGTATTTAAAACTGGAAATTCGTATTTCATCTTAAATTTCAGATTACAGAGGTTTTCAGGATCTCCCAAATACTGCTTGCGTGATGGTGCAGACATTCCATAATTCGAATGTTAGCTTTCATTCCTTTCAGGAAGGAGGTCAGGCCACCTCAAGTAATATTGTCTTCTTTGTCATTCCACATCGTGTTTTTGCTGTCTGGGTAGACGTTTGTCAATCAGAGTTAAAACTAAGTCGCTTTAGGCATAACAAAATGTCTGGTTTCAGTTATCTGAGACTGCAGACGTGTGTGCAAGTTGCATTGGTGTGAATATGTGTGTGTGTGTGTGTGTGTGTGTGTGTGTGTGTGTGTGTGTATGTGTCTATTGATGACAAAGCCTTTAATGGCCGAAAGCTGTAATTGTGTGAATCTTTTCCTTCTCTAATATTGTTACATTTAATCCTGGATTTTCCATTGTTTCAGAGTTAAAACTAAGATTTTTGGTCTTAGTGTTCTTTCCAGCAGCCCGTAATATTGGATACAGACTGATCAAACACTGGCCAATCCGGGAAGAGACATTTTAAGATTTTAATTTCTAACTTTATGTTAACCCTAGAAGCAGGGCTGCCTCTTCCACCAGTTCCGCCGTTTCGGTGATCCACTTCTCCACCATCACTGCCGTTGAGGACAGGACTTCACCACAATCCTGGCAAAGGATCCTGATATGGTATTGATACCTGGGTCAGGTGATCCATGTTTCTTTTCTTTCATGAGACTGGAGCTCCTCCCCCTCCTCTTTCCACATGACTTACGAGATGGGTCTCTGGGTATGGAATCGGCATTTTTTTCGCTAACGTGCGAGGAAATACAGAGTACTGCAGCATAAAATGCCGCTTGACACTTTTCTATGCCACTATTACGAATATAGCAAAATATTGAGGGTCTGGACCTGTTTCTCCTGTCGAATACGATGTTCAGATGGCTTACGAGAATGCAGCCGGATGGCGATGGGTAACAACCGCAGATGTTTCAGCATGAGATCGCCAGTCATTTTCGAGGCAAAACCGCAAGTGAATTTAAAACCTCGGTTAACAGAACAATTCCCGAAAGACACACACACACACACACACACACACACGCATATTCACACGCACACATACACACACACAAACACACACACACACACACACACACACACACACACACACACACACACACACACTACGGCCGCAGGTTCGAATCCTGCCTCGGGCATGGATGTTTGTGATGTCCTTAGGTTAGTTAGGTTTAAGTAGTTCTAAGTTCTAGGGAACTGATGACCTCAGAAGTTAAGACCCGTAGTGCTCAGAGCCAGTTGAACCATTTGAACACACACACACACACACACACACACACACACACACACTCACACACACTGTAACGCAAGCACTACTACACAACCAAAGACGACGGATGCCAGAAATTAAAGATACTGGAGATTTATAAGCAACGGATGAGGTAGCATAAACTCTAACCCTCTGTTTTCGACAAGGGAAGGAGGCACGATTACACGCAGAATTTAAGTAGTTACCTCAAGCTCTGTTTACGACGTTACTTGCGAGTTTAATCTCGACTGATTCCTTAACAACAATACCCCAAAAGAGGGACGTGCATTCCAGTATGTCCATGTTGTTACATTCCATAGGATGACCGTTAAGGATAGCCTTGGTTTGCGTAAGACGGGTGTCTCTCACGTCCCTTGCCCATATCTCATTTTGTGTATTGGTCACACATCAGGACAGGTGCCGTGAGCATAAGCCTCACACAGCCTTACAAAAGCCGAGCAAGTCGGCTATTGCAGAACAACGTCTTGGCACCGGTCTTACTATGGAATCAAACATTACGGAGATTTTGTTATTATGTTAAAACAAAATACATATTCAATTATTCTTGATTAGCTGGAGAGGATGCAGCAAAAGACTTATGTTACGTTGTGCTTAGTGATAATTACACTTGCCATCGTGACTAAGATGATAAATACAAGTTGCTAATACAAGGCACGTCGAAGAATTTTGCTAATACCATATAACGATACCCATGACATTAATATTTCGACCGAGCAGATGAGAGACACAAAAAATGAGAAAGAATATTGTAACCACTGACTGGATATCAGTTTTAGAGACAAAGCTCTATTATCTGTAGTCGTTATGGTTCCGAGAACTCCTTTTCCTTTGCTGTACGTGAAGGCGTGACGTGAAAAACCAAACAACGACCGCAGGATAAACCTTCAGATACAGGCGATCTCAAATTACAATGAATTCCGCAAATAATGGAAAACGGCAACAGCAGTAGCAAATGGAGAAAAAGAGAAATTCGATGGACACGAACGTTGAATAAGTTGTTCGTAAATGTGTATTGTGTGAACCTTTTACAAGCATAGCGATGGCGCTGCATTCTCATTACCTTACGAGTATTTAATAAACAATATTTGTGAGCAGAATGCCGTCGGTGCTTTGAGAGTGGTATAAGACGTTCAAGATAGTGGATTCGATCGAAAAATTTGGAGTCATTTCTTCTGACCTGAATGAAATGGCTACAACTATATATTCTCACTATGTTAAATCCTGTTTTTCATGGATCGTTGTACCATTTTCTGATCTCAAATGCAGTGGCCAGGTATTTAGCAAAGGACGGTTAAGACCTGCAACATGAGTGTGTGGTTGGTTTTGCTCTCATCATTTTCTCTTACTGTGAATGGAAGAGTCATAGCTAAATCCTATGAGAATTCTGAAGTGACTGCATCGTTAAGTCCATTTCTTTTTGTTCCGTGCAGGTTCGACAACTTAGTAGTGACAAATGTGGGTAGAATTCAGCGTACCAGTACATCTGATCAACCATATTATTTTCCTCAGTCATGTGGAGACATACAAGAAGGACTCAGGAACACAGTGCCAACACCCGTAGTTGGTGATTACCATTAAATCAGTAACGTCATGACCAGCACCATCACTGCTCTTCATAGTAGAGATTCTTCTGAGATCCTAACAAATATAAATCCACTTACGTTGAAGTGTGAATACCTAAAGTAAATTGCTCCCATACCATGAACAGAGGTAGGTGACTGGATAGTGGAAGGTACAAAAAGCAGCAAATGTTAAGGTATTGGAACACGACCATTTCTACTATCAACATCGAGTAATCTATACGGTCAGAAAAAGTTTAGAAGCCTAATGAAATTATGGACTGGATGAAGCAACAATACTTTACATCGGAATGAATAGGCCAAATTGAAGTGATCTCTGAATGAGATAACAACAATAAGTGTGGCATGAGGCTGCCAACTAGACATAGAATAACCAAACATTACACAGAACATCACTGGTTCATAATAATATACTACAGCCCTAAGTGGCCTTGTATATGCCATATTGTGATATAATTATGTAAGGAAACATAACAGAAAAACAATAATTGAATGGCTACAGGTGGAATACATGCAAATCTTAAGAACAAAACAATTTTATATAAAATATGAATCAGAGGCTCCCAGTGGCCTTTCTACATACATAAATGCTGATCTCATTAACTAAATAGCTTTTTTGAGGCTCACAAAACAGCCTAATTTTACATGAATTAAGTGCTAAAGTTAATAGCTAAAAAAATGTCACAGAAATAGTTGTGGCTCAAAGTGGCCAGCTTTCACACAGCATAAACTTCGAAGCTGGGAAAGTATGATAAACATAATTTACCTATAACTTGATATGGCACTCAGAAGCCTATGCGTAATTCATAATGAGAATAAATAACTCAGCATGACTTCTGCAAGAAGATAGTGCATAAATAACAGTATTATATAAAAGTACGGCCCTGTGTGGCCTGTATGAGTACTTATCAGACAAATACAATCACAGAATCAAAATTTGGCATTGTATGAGTAATGACACAATATTTATAGGTTGTATAGAACCCTCAGGGCTTCATAAAACTGTCTGTTACATGACCCATACCTCTAAAAATGAGCATGTATGTAGGTAAGGATATAGGAATGATTGGTAAGGGCAGTGAACTTTATCTGTAAAGAAAATGATCAACTGTCAGTCGTCATCTATCATGAGTCAAGAACTGCTATGGCAAAAGCAAAGAGAAAATGTCATTATAGTGTAGATGAAGATGAGATGCGAGAGTTGATACTGTGTGAAGAGATTGACAGAGCACTGAAAGACCTAAGTCCAAAAAAGGCCCCAGAAGGAGACACCATTCCACTATAACTACTGACAGCCTTGGGAGAGCCAGCCCTGACAAAACTCTACCATCTGGTGAGCCAGATGTATGAGACAGGCGAAATACCTTCAGACTTCGAGAAGAAAATAATAATTCCAATCCCAAAGAAAACAGGTTGACAGATGTGAAAATTACCCAACTATCAGTTTAATAAGTCATGGCGGCAAAATACTAACACGAATTCTTTGCAGACGAATATAAAAACTGGTAGAAGCTGACCTCGGGGTAGATCAATTTCGATTCCGTAGAAATGCTGGAACACGTGAGGCAATACTGATCTTACGACTTACCTTAGAAGGTAGATTAAGGAAAGGCAAACCTACGTTTCAAGCATTCGCAGACTTAGAGAAAGCTTTTGATAATGTTGACTGGAATACACTCTTCCAAATTCTGAAGGTAGCAGGGATAAAATACAGAGAGCGATAGGCTATTTACAAACTGTACCGAAACCAGATGGCAGTTATAAGAGTCGGGGGACATGAAAGGGAAGCAGTGGTTAGGAAGGGAGTGAGACGGGTTTGTAGCCTCTCCCCGATGTTTTTCAATCTGTATATTGAGCAAGCAATAAAGAAATCAAAAGAAAAATTTTGAGTAGGAATTAAAATCCACGGAGAAGAAATAAAAACTCTGAGATTCGCCGAAGAAATTGTAATACTGTCAGAGACTGCAAAGGACCAGGAAGAGCAGCTGAACGGAATGGACATGGTCTTGAAAGGAGGATATAAGGTGAACTGCAACTAAAGCAAAACGAGAATAATGGAATGTAGTCTAATTAAATCGGGTGATGCTGCGGGAATTAGTGTAGGAAATGAGACGCTTAAAGTAATGAATGAGTATTGTTATTTCGGGACAAAAATAACTGATGATGGTCGAAGTAGAGAGGATATGAATGTAGACTGGCAATGGCAAGGAAAGCATTTCTGAAGAAGTGAAATTTGTTATAATCGAGGATAGATTTAAGTGTCAGGAAGTCGTTTCTGAAAGTATGGAGTGTAGCCATGTATGGGAGTGAGACATGGACGATAAATAGTTTAGACAAGAAGAGAATAGAAGTTTTCGAAATGTCGAGCCACAGAAGATTGCTGAAGATTAGATGGGTAGATCACATAACTGATGGGGAGATGTTGAATACAACTGGGGAACAGAGAATTTTGTGGCAGAACTTGACAAGAAGAGGGGATTGGTTGGTAGGACATGTTCTGAGGCATCAAGGGATTACCAATTTATTATTGGAGGGCAGCGTGGAGGGTAAAAATCGTAGTGGGAGACCAAGAGATTAATATACTAAGCAAATTCAGAAGGATGTTGGTTGCAGTCGGTACTGGGAGATGAGGAAGCTTGCACAGGATAGAGTAGCATGCAGAGCTGCATCAAACCAGTCTCTGGAGCTGAAGACCACAACAACAACAACATATTGAATAATCGGTGAATTGAATATAAAATATTCTCTTCTCCTAGCGTAGTCTAGTACAAAAACAATATGAAACTGTTTTTGCCACTATCCTGATGGGCTGTGTCGTTAGATATAACTGACTGATCGTAGGTAATAAAATCCTGTTCACAATAAATGACATCTACATATATAACGATCTTCTTAATATTCTTCCTACGATGTTGCTTTCGTAGCTTACACTTTTCTGTACTAGTGCTGAAAGTATTAGTCTAAGCGGTTTCCCAAATTTTGTCTGAAATATCAGAGATGTTGCTTGGCAGGGTAAAGTCAACTGTGCCAGAAGATGTTTTTTTAATGAAAGCTGCTGTCAAACGTAGCTCTCTAAGTAATATGCTGTTAGTAGGAAGTGGGGCGTTAAAATAAATTTGAACTGTTGTGACCATTATTCTTAAGGGCTGTGTCATCAGACTGGGCTGGTTTATCGTCGATAATAAAACGCTCTTTGCTCATCTGCATACGACCTGAAATTCTGAATGTGACTTCCTTCCTTTCCTTAGTAATTGACATCGTCTTCTTGTCCTATTGTAAGTAGGCTGTTTATGTTTTCTTTATGTAAGTTTGCTGTTTAGATTTTTATATTGGTAATGCCACGTAGCGCTCTGTATGAAAATCACTGGCTGTGCTGTGTGCAGTATGTGGCTAGTTTGCATTGTTGCCTGCCATTGTTGTCATGAACTGCTATAGCTGGATGTGAACAGCAGATTGCGTTGCACAGTTGGAAGGGAGCCGCCAGCAGTGGTGGATGTGAGGACAGAGATGGCGGAGTTTGAAATTTGTAAAAATTGATGTCATGAGCTGCTGTATATATTATGACTATTGATGACTATTAAGGTAAATACAGTGTTTGTTCTCTATTAATATCTTTCATTTGCTAACTATCCCTATCAGTAGTTAGTGCCTTCAGTAGTTTGAATCTTTTATTTAGCTGGCAGTAGTGGCGCTCGCCGTATTGCCGTAGTTCCAGTAACGAAGATTTTTGTGAGGTAAGTGATTTCTGAAAGGTGTAGTTTAATGTTACTCAGGGCCATTCTTTTGCAGGGATTTTTGATAGTCAGATTGCGTTGCGCTAAAATTATTGTGTGCCAGGTTAAGCACAGTCATGTACAATTGTTCTAAGTGGACGTTTCACATGTAAAATTGTTCAAAGGGGACGTTTCATATGTCGACCCTTAGCCTAGGATACCTCACTGGAATCTTCTGATTTTTTCTTGTGTATTTAGTGTAGCTTTTGTTTATTGCTAGTGCGTAATTGTAGAGAGAATCTCCTTTGTAGTTGCAGTCTTTCATTGTTGTACAGTAAAACAGTTGTGGCATGCATGTAGATTTGCAACAAGTATTTCGCAGCTGCGCTTGTAATTAACTACATATTATTTTCAGTGCTATGTTAATGTGTTCTCTTATTTTTGCTATTCAAATTGTGCTTTTCTGTGTTATCGTGTGAAATATTGTCACAATAATGGCGTGTGAAAAACGTAACACTCGGCTCCAAAGTAAACTAAGAAACGACAGTGAAGACGAAAGCAATGTGTTAGCGCCACTGTGTAATGAGTTAACTAATGTTCAAAGTAGTAATTTGGTAACTGTGCATAGGGAAATGGAGCGGGCGTCAAACAATGGCGTAGACAGTCAAACAGGTAGTGAACAGGGAAGCATTATCGATCGATCGGTCGGCAACAGCTCGCCTCAGGAATCCGAAATGATAGGACACAATTTTGCAAATACTGTAGATTCAGGTTTTGCGTCCTCACCGTTTTCTCAAATGAGTCAAGACACATTTTCTGCTTGTCAAAATGTGAATGTTGCTGGTGCAAATGCACTGCCGAAAAGCGTAGAGGAACAGATTCCAGACACTAATGCATTGTTATTACAATTAATGCAACAAATGGGACAAAATCTTCTAAAGTTAGACACAATGGAACAAAATCTTAAAAAGTTAGACACAGTGGAACAAAATCTTCAAAAGTTAGACACAATGGAACAACACCAGAAACAAACACAGCAACAGTTACACACAATGGAACAAAATCAGAGACAAACACAACAAAAGCTTCAAAAGTTAGACACCACACTTGAACAAACACGTGAAGATTTAACTACTGAATTACATAACATTGAATCGAAATGTCAAAAAGTCTGTAATGACGTAAAAACACAAATTTGTGAGCATTTCCAACCTATTTTTTCGCGGCATGAAAATGCATTACAGAATCACGAAGCAGCCATAAAAGAGCTGCAAACCATTGTTCATGAAAATCATGAGACCTTGTGGGCTAAAATTGACTCAGTTGCATCTACCGATTCGGTTACGCAACTGGCAAAAACTCAGGAAAACTTAAAGAACACAGTAGATTCGATTTCAACACAAATGGACACTCTGAAACTTGGTTCAGAAAAACACACTGAGGAAATGTGTTCACTATCGGAGAAAGTAGCTGAACTTTCGGATCAGGTCACTAACTTATCTACAAAGGTAGATGCTGATCTGAATGACACAAGACCCGTAGCCTTCACTGACACAGAAGAGTATGAACAAATAAGAAAATTCAAACAAAATCAGAATCAAATTAATACGCAATACAAAAGAGAAATGCGGGAAGTACAAGATCAGCTGACACAGGTAATACAAGAATTACGTATTTCAGAGGACACTCGCGCCCCAATAAGGGAAGAGGGACATAGAAATACGGAACAGCCACAAAATAATAACACAGAGCATTTCGGTAATTATGAAAGTAATTGGCAAGGTGCACCGAATTTTGAGATGGAACCGCCGACACGACGTAACAATGACCGATATGTGACTCGCCGACATGATGACTTTGACTATAAGCTGTTCATTACTACACGTAAATTCAAAACATTTAAGAATTCCGGCAACGACATTCATCCACAAGCATGGCTCCATCAATTCTCTCATTGTTTTCCTCCCAACTGGTCATTGGAGCACAGATTAGAATTTATGTGTGGCTACTTGGAGAATGAACCAGCTGTAAGAATGCGATCGGTCATTCGCGATTGCCACAGTGAAGGAGAATTTTACCATGCCTTCCTCTCAGCATATTGGTCTCAAGCCACACAAGACCGCGTAAAACATAACATCATAATGATGAAACGTTTCGAACAATCTGAATTTTCCAGTCTTGTGAAATATTTTGAAGACATGTTGCACAAGAATCAATACCTGTCAAACCCATACAGCCCCTCAGAACTCATCCGCATTTGCTTAATCAAATTACCTGAACACTTACGGCATATTATTTTAGCAGGACGTTGCAAAGACGACATTGAAGCTTTTCAGGGACTGTTACAAGAACTGGGAATTGACACAGACAGTCGCGGGATTCGAAAACAGAAAAACATTTGTAAATTTTTTTGTGGGGAGCATGGGGGCTATGTAAGTAGGCTGTTTATGTTTTCTTTATGTAAGTTTGCTGTTTAGATTTTTATATTGGTAATGCCACGTAGCGCTCTGTATGAAAATCACTGGCTGTGCTGTGTGCAGTATGTGGCTAGTTTGCATTGTTGCCTGCCATTGTTGTCATGAACTGCTATAGCTGGATGTGAACAGCAGATTGCGTTGCACAGTTGGAAGGGAGCCGCCAGCAGTGGTGGATGTGAGGACAGAGATGGCGGAGTTTGAAATTTGTAAAAATTGATGTCATGAGCTGCTGTATATATTATGACTATTGATGACTATTAAGGTAAATACAGTGTTTGTTCTCTATTAATATCTTTCATTTGCTAACTATCCCTATCAGTAGTTAGTGCCTTCAGTAGTTTGAATCTTTTATTTAGCTGGCAGTAGTGGCGCTCGCCGTATTGCCGTAGTTCCAGTAACGAAGATTTTTGTGAGGTAAGTGATTTCTGAAAGGTGTAGTTTAATGTTACTCAGGGCCATTCTTTTGCAGGGATTTTTGATAGTCAGATTGCGTTGCGCTAAAATTATTGTGTGCCAGGTTAAGCACAGTCATGTACAATTGTTCTAAGTGGACGTTTCACATGTAAAATTGTTCAAAGGGGACGTTTCACTATTAGTTTTGTGTTCTGACTGGAGGGTTCCCCAGTGTAAATTTCTGTAAAAAATGAAGTAATAGACTTAACGATTTCGTTGAAAGAATGTCTGATCTGTGGAATGAGTACTGAACTCGAATTGTCGTGTTGCGTGTTGAAGTGCAAATGGTGTGCTTACTGTGTGTTATTGTTAGCAAATCTCTACACGAATTGATTGGACAGTGATACTCCCAATACCAATAAAGAAATACAGTCACTGCAAAATTCATTTAGCCCCTCTTAGGCAATGAATAAACGGGCCCTGTTCAAAATTGATAATTTTGGATAATTTAAATAGTCTTACCTCTAAAGCAGCAACGGAGTAACACAATATACTCGTATTCTGGTCTCTCTCTCTCTCACTCTCTCTCTCTCTCTCTCTCTCTCTCTCGCACACACACACACACACACACACACAGGGTTGTCCATTGATCGTGACCGCGCCAAATTTGTCACGAAATATGCGTCAAACCAAGAAACTACAAATAGCGAAACTTGTCTAGCTTGCAGGGGGAAACCAGATGGCGCTATGGTTGGCCCGCCAAAACGGATATCAACTGCGTTTTTTTTAAATAGGAACCCCCATTGTTTATTACATATTTGTTTAGTACGTAAAGAAATATGAATGTTTTAGTTGGATCACTTTTTTCGCTTTGTGAGAGATGGCGCTGTAATAGTCACAAACATATTGCTCACAATTTTATACGAACAGTTGGTAACAGGTAGGTTTTTTAAAGTAAAATACAGGACGTTGTTACGCTTGAATATTTTATTTCGGTTGTTCCAATGTGATACATGTACCTTTCTGAACTTATCTTTTCTGAGAACGCATACTGTTATAGCGTGATTACCAGTAAATACCACATTAATGCAATAAATGATCAAAAGCTGTCCGTCAACCACAAATCATTTGGCAATACGGGTAACGACATTCCTCTCAACAGCGAGTAGTTCACCTTCCGTAATGTTCGCACATGCATTGACAATGCGCTGACGCATGATGTCAGGCGTTGTCGATGGATCAAGATAGCAAATATCCTTCAACTTTCCCCACAGAAATAAATCCGGGGACGTCAGATCCGGTGAAGGTGCGGGCCATGGTATGGTGCTTCGACGACCAATCCACGTGTCATGAAATATGCTATTCAATACCGCTTCAACCACACGCGACCTATGTGCCGGACATCCATCATGTTGGATGCAAGTCGCCATTCTGTCATGCTGTGAAACATCTTGTAGTAACATCGGTAGAACATTACGTAGGAAATCAGCATACATTGCACCATTTAGATTGCCATCGATAAAATGGGGGCCAATTATCCTTCCTACCATATTGCCGCACCATACATTAACCCGCCAAGGTCGCTAACGTTCCACTTGTCGCAGCAATCGTGGATTTTCCGTTGCCCAATAGTGCATATTACGCCGGTTTACGTTACCGCTCTTGGTGAATGACACTTCGTCGCTAAATAGAACGCGTGCAAAAAATCTGTCATCGTCGCGTAATTTCTCTTGTGCCCAGTGGCAGAACTGTAAACGCTGTTCGAAGTCGTCGCCATACAATTCCTGGTATATAGATATATGGTACGGGTGCAATCGATGTTGATGTAGCATTCTCAACACCGACGTTTTTGAGATTCCCGATTCTCGCGCAATTTGTCTGCTACTGATGTGCGGATTAGCCGCGACAGCAGCTAAAACATCTACTTGGGCATCATCATTTGTTGCAGGTCGTGGGTGACGTTTCACATGTGGCTGAACACTTCCTGTTTCCTTAAATAACTTAACTAACCGGTGAACGGTCCGGACACTTGGATGATGTCGTCCACGATACCGAGCAGTATACATAGCACACGCCCCTTGGGCATTCTGATCACAATAGCCATACATCAACTCGATATCGACCTTTTCCGCAATTGGTAAATGGTCCCTTTTAACACGGGCAATGTATCACGAAGCAAATACCGTCCGCAATGGCGTTATGTTACTTGGTACCACGTACTTATACGTTTGTGACTATTACAACGCCATCTATCACAAAGCGAAATAAGTGGTCCAACAAAAACACTCATATTTCTTTACGTACTACACGAATATGTAATAAAAAATGAGGGTTCCTATTTTTTAAAATTCCGTTGATATACATTTGACCTATGGCAGCGCCATCTAGCGGGCCAATCGTAGCTCCTTCTGGTTTCACCCTTCAAGCTAGACAAGTTTCGTTCTTTGTTGTTTTTTCGTTTGATGCTTATTTCGTGAAATATTTCGCCCGGTCACTATAAATGGACCACCCTGTTTGTATATATATATATATATATATATATATATATATATATATATATATATGCTAGCTACAGGCTCAGCGATGTACAATGCTGGCTGTAATACCTTGAAATACACATGAAATTCTTTTGGTTGATAAACGAAAACAGCTACCTACAACTGAGCGCCTAGAGCTCTCTTACTCCAACACTATAATAACCTCAGAGCAGAAGCAGTATTTCTGGGTCTGCGATATAAAGCCTATGAAAGGCATACATCGTTTATAAAAATCATATTCGATTGCCACATACAAATGTGCTCCAGTGTCCTCTTTTCAATCATTATGAAGTTTCGCCGCCTATGGCCTGAATGCATGCACTGATTCGGTTGGGAAAGGTGTCATACAGCCGTTGACTCCTCTCCAGAGGCAAGCTGCCTCACAACTGTTGTGATTGGTGCTTTACATTCACAATATTGTCACTGGGACTGAGTTGACGTCCGAGATGGTCCCACATATGTTCTACTTGGGACCAATCTGGGCATCTCAGAGGACGCCTGTGACGTATCGTTGTGCCTTTACCACAGGGCGTGACCTGATATCATACCCAGTGACTCCCCAAATCTTAACACCAGGAGTAAAGCCCTATGCTTGTCCAAAACACTGGAAGAATGGGAGACCTCCACAGGTCACCGTCATCGGAGCTGGCGATGGTCATCCGTGATATTGCAGAAACTTGGTTCTTCGCTGAGCACTATGCGACGCCATTGATCAGCATTCCACGCTTCCTTGGTGTTAGCTGCAGGCTACGATTGGGAAGGTAATTCCCTAGTCTGGTTGCTACTATCCTTTGAATTCCCTGGTCTGGTTTCTGCTAGACTTTGACCAATGGTGTGAGACGACATCGTACATTGTATTGAGTCCATTATTTCTTATCGGATGGTAGGCCCACACGTGAAGGGGTCGTGATACGTTGCAGCACAATACAGCGATTCTCCCTTGAGATTATCAGAGGGAGCCGAGATGGGCCTGACGTGAAGTATGCCAGCTATCAAGTTCCCATGTAGTCCAACATTGGGCCATTGTCACATCCAAATGATTCACTATGATGCATTATTCGACCATCGAGCCAAATGGAGACCCACAATGATCCCCATTTCAAACTCTGTCTGTTGCTGATAAATTTGTCTCACGTGGCTACGCAGCTTCTCAGTGTACCAACTCCTCAAACGTACAGCACCAATGAACTCTGCTGGTCGTTCTACCTATCGCCGCGAGCTCTAATATCACTTACATAACTGCCGATAATTTGTACGTGTACAATGTAACGTGACATCCGACCATGTCATGTGGGTGCATCATTCTTTCCTTCGTGAGACAATTTTCGTAGAATCGTATTGTTATGCCATTGAAAATAACTGCGTTTCTCTTACTGAGCAATAAAATTTTTTCTTCCATTACGTATATCTGGCGATAGTTAGATAATAAGAGGGAGAAATCACACTACAATCAAGCGCAGTGAAACCGGTTTAGGAAACCTCGTCTTCGTCCTTTACATCATCCAGTTTTAGTAGCAGTGTGGTAATGAAGTGACTGTAAAGTTCGTTTTGGTCCATTGTCTAACTTTAGGTAAGACAAAAGACGACAGCCGCCGTCTACCAGTACCCATACTCACCTTCTCCGGAGAGATTTGCGGATACAACCTAGGCGCCTGTTCACTATCGAGTGAGGTTGAAGGGAATAAGTCATGTGGATCGGATCGTGCAGTGATATCATGGATTCCTTGGTTACAGAGACATTACAGATGCCACAGATGCCACGTAGATCTCTTTCTTAAGACGCACTGACCGTTGCCAAAAAGGATTCTTCCTTTTACGAGCATGCGGGCAGTTGGTCTTTCGTCGGTACACAGCAATCAAAAAATCCCACTGTGAGTAAATGAATAATAGAACAAGAAATACACTAACGGAGTTATTGTAGACTGAAAAATAAGAGAACAATACTACGTAACAGGGAACACACTTCTCAACAATGGCCCTGTAAGTGACGCAAAGAAGGGCTTCAGAAATTACCCACTATAAATAATGGTAACAAGATTATGTTCCGTAAAGCTTTATGAAGACATAGGATTTTACGCATATCACACTCATCAATGCAGAAACACACTATATTGTATAACAGTCACTGGGATTAACGTTAGGAACTACAGTAATCGAAGTAAAAACATTAGAATAAGGAAAACTTCCATGATTCGGAGATTCAGTCTCACTACTTGAATATCGTCGCCAAAGCGTACAAAGATAATTTTTGCTGTGTAAGTCAAGGTGATACTGAAGTTTTTACGATTGAGAAACTTCACGTTACGTAGGGAATATCGTCAAACTTCTAAAGATCCAATAAACCTCAATAACGGAACTATATATTACTAGGTACGTTTAGTCTCACCCAGCTGTTTCTCTGAATACGAGAGAAAAATGTTAACCAACACCAAAAATTTTCACACAGAATGAAGGAGTTTAGATGTTTGAGAAATAGTTTACTTCAAGAAGGGAACGAAACTACGGATTTACTAAAACTATAATGTTGCAATTAAACAAACGAGATACACATATTATTGGGATTTGTCACTCCTGTGGATGATCACGCTGTAAGACGTGTATATTTCTATTGTCTACTGTCAAACCATAATTTATGAAAGATGTTTATATCTTATTAATTGGATTAAGTAGGAATAATAAATATTTGTCATGTTGGAAATAATTGTGGTAGCAGAGAATGTCTGCACCAAATTATTGTTGACAAGAGAGACCGCAAATAAATATAATTTTAAAAAGGGCGGGAGAGAACGCGTATGGATACATTTTAAGAGCGGGAAAGACCGCGCATTGATACGTATTGTAATGGTAGCAGGGATTGTCTGCACCAGAGAGCACTGTTGGCAGGAGAGACCGCACTTTAGCGTTCGTAGGAAGTCAGTAGTAAGCGAGAAGTGAAGCGAGTCGGTAGCAGGTCTGAAGCGAGAGGCTGAGAGGAGCGGTGTGCCTGCCAGCCACTAGCTATGATTTACAAAAGATTATAAACGGATGTACAGAGACATCAGCTAACTATTCTAATAAGAGGAACTAATATTATTGAATCAACATTTTGAGAACTCAAGACTATTGAAGGTATGTTTGCGCATTGCTAGTTGTAAGATTATTGTAAAAAGTAAGTCTCAATTGAACGTTTGTAAAATCATTTCATTCATAATATAATTAACTTTTGCCAGCAATATTGTATTTCTAATTATAATCCATCCCAAAAACAATCAACGTAAAACTTTGCAAATTTTATTGTTGTCAAGAAGACGTTTAACTATGAATCACGTAACTTCAGTCAAATAATTAAACAATAACGTCAGCTTTGGTAATAAATACAGCCACTTATTATGAATGACCACCAGCAGCTAATAGAGTAAAGTAAACCAGAGTAAGTATATTCATGTCGCAGTTGGATGTAGCAGTCAGATGGCGATCCAGTAACAGTAAAAAAGGTAAGGAACAGTTTTCGTTTATTGCAGATAACGACTGAGGGCCACACGACGACGACACATTCTATGTTTCGTCGAAATAAGCCGTAAATCACTTTTAAAAAGCAGCAATTAAATTTGTTTGCGAAGATTGAGAAAGAGAATAAATTTCAAAGGGAAGATTCCATTTGTTATTATTAAGCAAGAGGTAGAAATCCTAAGGAAAGGTTTCATAGTTTATTGTAAAAGTGAAGGTTGCGTAACAAAAGAGATATAGAGGAGACGGTTATAGAGAAGCAACAAAAGAGATATAGAGGAGACGGGAATGTTTCAATTGGCGACTTCAAATCAGTAAGGCTCTTTAGTGAATCTACTGTCAAAATGAATATGCTGACTCTGACAATTGTATGAATATGCTAGTGTTAAGTGGCGCAACGCTTATACTAAACTGTATACCTTTAATTCACAGCCCATCGGCAATCCTGTTTGCTCTATTGATTCTGCGTTGAAAAGTGTTTGTTCAGTGTTCAATCCGCTTTGAACAGTGAAATATTTTGTTGCGTGTGTTAATTATAGACAAAGTCCCACTGAAGAATTACTCGTTCTCAAAGCGATAAAAGTGTAGGAAATAGTGACAAGAATTTCTTTTCAGGAATAGTCAGAAATAATACGCGTAAAAAACGCGGTAGTGAAACGTTGGGTGAACAGACATTCGAGAGCAGCAGTAAAATGGATTCTTTTGACGAACAATCAACTTCAGAAATGCCAACTGATAATGAGACATTAGTGCAAAATAATTTGTTTTTAAATACAACACACGCTACACAGTCACAAATTACGCGTAGCAGACATAATAGTTTCTGTAACGAAACCAGTACAATGCAGTCAAACAGTGTGACTCCATTACGTGCCGAAACAGATTCAAACGGTACACAGCTACACAATCTGCGTAACAGATACCACAGTTTTACTGACAAAAATTCCGAAACCACAGAAGAGGTGACACGATTACAATCGTCTGAGGATGTTCAAATGAACACAGATGTACAACCTTTAACAACGAATACAAATACACACAGAAGTCAATCCGAAACGGATCCAATAAGGGCATTTTTGCTACAAATGAGACAAGACATGAATCAAAACATTAACAGAAGGACACAGGATGCAGTAGACCTAAAAAACGAAATCAAAGCAGAACGCACACACACAGATCAGAAATTAGTCAAAATGTACCAAAATCTAAAACACGAAATCAAAGTAGAAATTCAAGCGGACGCTGAAAAATCAAACCAAGAATTACACGCCAAGAATCAAGAAATAACAGATAAACAAGAAGCATTCGCGTTAAGCATACGAAAAACAATGACAGAACTTTTCTAAACAAAACTCTCACATTATTGAACGTTTTAACAATCACACAGAAAACTGTTTGATACGTCACCACAAACTTGTGCGATCGCAGAATAAAGCACGAAAAGAAGTATCACATACAATTAATATACAACGAGAGGACGACAGAAAGAAAGTTTTTGCTCAGGGAAAAACTTATGTGGACAATCACATACACTCGATTTCGGAAGAAATCGAAACGGTTAAGGAGACAAATATTCAAATACAAGAGAGGCTCACGGAAATCCAATCACATACAATTGAGGCGAAAATTTCTACACACACTGAAATCCAGAATATTAGAGATAAATTAACAGAAGAAGTTCTGACTCTAACTGACAAAGTGGAACACATAGAAATCAGTCAAGACTCAGAAAATTTGAAAGCTGATTTTAAGAAAGTAACCAAAGTTAATCGTAAATTACGAAACGAATTGACAGAAAACATCAACAAACTCACTGCAAGAATAGACCTGTTAGATACTACCAATGACAGTAAATCAGATTACACTACATCAGCCTCAGTTCAAAAGATTTCTAATGGTAGAGATACGCAAATTACAAATGTGCAACAAACAATCGCAGACCTAGAATAACGTAATAATTTGTTATATCCGAAAATCAGTTCTTTACAGCAAAGGATAGCTGACACACAAGCTGACTGCAAACAATCAATTCCAGCAGAACACACACCATTACGACATGCCTCAGATGCTCAATACATATAATGTCGGTAGACTTCAGAGAGTAATGCCTCAGATGCAATGTCGGTAGACTTCAGAAAGTAAGAGATCTTACCCAGGCAGAAAGACACACAAATTCATATTCACAACATTACGAAAATAATTACACAAAAAGACATGACGGTTTCGACCACAAGCATTTCCTTTCAGTGAGAAAGTTTAAAACATTTAAAAACGACAGGACGCAAATACATGCACTGGATTGGATCCAACAATTCAAAGTGGCACTCCCACCATCATGGCCAGTTCTACATAAGCTAGAATTTATTATTAGTTTTCGTGAAGGGGAACCAGCAAGAAGAATGCGACCAATTGCTACACAGTGTTTTATAGTAGAAGCATTCCAGGAAACATTTCTTGCAGCATATTGGTCAGATACCACACAGGGTAGCATTAAAGTTCTGCTAATTAGTCTGCCAAATTTCGAGAATGCTACCTTCCCAACAATCACACAATTTTTCGAGTATATCGTTGAACGAAACCTATACTCCAATGAGCCATACTGTCAATTCGCATTAATTCCGCTGTGTATTTCAAAACTACCCAGAGTATTAAAAGTGTCATTATTAACAGGCCAGCAAAATGACAGCGTGTACGCACTTAGAGGCATCCTGCAATTGCTAGAGTTACACCAGGCAGATTATGCGATTGTTAATAAGAACTTTTCACAACATAACGCAAACAACACTAATTTTGAGCAAACACGATTTGACAATGACAATAATAATAAACGCTTTCGCAGCGAAAATGAAAACTTTAATAGTGAATACACACAAGGAGTCAGTGAACAGCAGTATAAAAACAATGTACATTACAATTCAAGACAACAACAAACCCATCCAAGTAACACGACACATATACGACAGGAAATGCCGAACTGGTCAAACTTTCACATGACTCATCGCCAAGAAAATGCGACAGGTGCAAACAGTTACATGGGTCAGCCGCAAAATACACAAAAAGAGCAAAGGCAGCCTTTTCAGAGAAATACGTATGCCTCGCCGTTTAACCACAGTTAAGAACGACTGAAGGAGTGAAAACGAACACCGACCGCAAAGGACATACTACAATGATAATTTTCATAGAAATTCAAACAGTGCACAACAACCAAGTTTTCGTATGAATTTACCACACACGAGATTTCATCCGCGACCTACCGGTAATAATCGAAACGGTAGAACAGTACAGCTCATAGATAACACCCAACACTCCCTGACAGGAAATTAAATGTCAGAAAATTTATGACTTGAAATAGCCTGCGATGAATCTCTAATTCACGACACTATGGATAAGAACAGAGAAAAGATAATGATAGAGAATGCCATTACACTCGACGACGTGCGAGACACATCTTTACACGAAAAACTGATCATTCAGAAAACTATATGCCACCCAATAATCCAGATAAATTTAAAGTCACATACTATTTTAGCAATAATTGATTCAGGCTCACCAATGAGCGTAATTAACGAGGACACATTTAATAGATGCAATAGCAATAAAGATTACCCAGCATTCTCATTACACAAAACTAAAGTTAAGGGAGCATTTCCAGTGAAAATCATTGAGGTCAAAAGACAGACACAGTTAACGTTTGTTTTTGCAGGGCAAACTTTCCACAGCAATTGTTGGATAGTTCCACATTTAACAACTGATATAATATTGGGAATGAATTTTCTCGTACAGTACAAAGCAAAGATTGACTTTAAATCGTCATACCTAACATTACAGAAGGAACACAGTGCAGTGGTAGTGAGATTTCAAGACACAGTATCCTCAGAAGAACAAAACTTGCACAGGATCGAGATTATTGCAGATTCTAAGCATAATGATTGTTATCTCACACTATACACGAATACACATAATAACGACTTGGCAGAGGAACAGTAGTATAATGCATTAGAGACAATTGCACGCAAGGTTGGAGACAGTATAGCAAAAGACGACACAGAGCGCACAGAATTAGAAAATATTCTTGTGCAACATAAAACAGTTTTTAACAATGTTCCAGGAACGATGACAGGATTTATGTACGAATATCAGGTGAAACCACACGAGACTTACAAAGCAAAACACTATCCAATCCCGCATATATACACAGAAGCAATTAAGAAAGAGTTACGCGCAATGACTGATCAGGGTATAATTGAACCAGCAGCAAGCCAATGTGTAAATCTCTTCTTACACATCGTTGAAAAGAAGGATGGATCACTCCGTTTAGTTTTAGATTCACGTGAGGTTAATAAAATAATCAATACAGAAACTGACCGACCACAGATGTTAGAAGAGTTACTGCAAAAGTTTCATGGCACCTCTATATATACCACCCTCGATCTCAAATCAGGATTTTGGGAAATCCAGTTGCGTCCAAATTGCCGAAAGTATACGGCATTCCTTTGCATTGGCGAATGTTAACAATTTTGTAAACTTCCGTTTGGACTAACGATTTCGTCTGCAGCCTTTATACGAGGCATGAATACAATTCCCCCACAGTATCTTAAAAACAAAATTACTACATATGTAGACGACATTCTAATCGCAGCAGAAAACTGGGAACAGCTCAACCATACCCTTCAACAATTACTGAATAGATTCGAGCAGAACGGTGTAGCTATAAACCTTCGTAAATCTGAATTTGGAAAAGCCTCAATAAAATTTCTAGGTCATATCATTTCACAAACAGGTATTGCACCAGACTCCAACAAATTGCAAGCATTGAAAGATATGAATGTGCGAACCAATAAGAAGCTACACCGGAGCTTTTTAGGCCTTATTAATTATTTTAGAAAATTCATTCATTATAAAGCTTTAGACACACCCTTGTTATACGAGCTCACAAGTAAAACCACAATTTGGTCATGGAATGAAGATGCTGAAGCTGAATTCGAGAATTTGAAAGATGCGTTACTAAGGGCACCTTTTTATCGCATCCTGACCCAACACAAAACTTTTCAATTGCAACAGATAGTTCAACTACAGCAATAGGAGTACATATTTTCCGAGAAGTAGAGGAGGACGGTAAGACAATCGTTAAACATATTGCGCTTGCCAGCAGGATACTTTCTCCAGCAGAGCGCAATTACTCTGTATGAGAATTAGAGACGCTATGCGTAGTATGGACATTTAAGAGATTCCGTCATTATCTATATACGTAGAAGACATACCACAGTATATACCGATCACCGAGCAATCCAGTTTTTATTATCAGCAAAACTTACGCATTATAGATTAAGCCGTTGGAAATTACATATACAAGAGTTCGACTTTACTATTGTACACATTCGAGGCACGCAGAACATTGTTGCCAACGCACTATCGAGATCTATTCAGCATAAACGACTAGAGAAAGAAAATACCTTCTGCCACAACAGCCATAGTATAATGTATATCAAACAAGTAGCTTTCGAAAACTTAATATCATCAGCATTATAGGACATAAAGAGAGAACAGCAGAAATATGAAACACTAAAAGAGATTGTAACGCTTTGGCGAGACAAGAGCAACGCAAAAATCAGACATAATTACAATATACATCAAAATATTCTGTTTATTCGCTCGTACCCAGACGGCAACCATTTTTAAGTTAAGATACATGGCAGCAGTAGATCTTCTCGGTCAAATCCCCAAAACAAGTAAAGGTTGTAGTTATACTCTAGTAGCCGTAGAACTGATATCCAAATTTGTAAAATTTTCTCCACTAAGGAAAGCAACAGCTAGATCAGTATCAAGAGCATTTGAAAGAGATTTTCTATCAATAGTAGGACATGTACAGAAGGTTATTTCAGATAACAGACCACAGTTTGGGTCAGTAATATGGAAACAAATGGTAGAGAGTAAGAACATGTCACCAATTTGCATACCAACAAATCACAGTTCTTCTAACCCGTCAGAGAGAATAATGAAAGAGATCGGGAAACTTTGTAGAATTTATTGCCACAGATAGTATACAACATGGGACAAATATATTTCACAGTTTCTGGAAGTAATAAATGCAATACCTAATGAGTCAACGATGCTCTCACCAACTGTAATACTGACGAATAAAGACCCACCAAATAAACTTACTGAAATGATTACTTTTCCAAAGAAGCGTAGACTTCGTCATTGTGAGATAACAGACATAGCACTAGCGAACATTAAACGAGCTGCAGGTCGTCGGAAGAGACGGCAGAAGCAGGTAAGTAGATTACGCAAGTACGAGATTGGCGCTAAGGTACTAGTTCGTACCCATTATCTGTCACATAAAGGGAAGAAACGATAGAAAAAAATTTTGAACTTCTATACGCAGGACCGTACAGAATTCGAAATAGTCCGCACGTTAATGTAGTGCACATTGAGACACTCAGAACAAAAAAATCGAGATGAAACCATTATATGTCAAACATAAAGAAATTCTTAAAATAGCAAAAACCTTCTTACAGGGATACATATTAACAGAGTATAACAATGAGCTTTTTGACACATTCCAGCAAGCCCGAATACAGTGAGCTACTAACGGGTTATTTACGTGCACAACAGGTCACCTCGATTCGACTGCAGATAAATATACTGAACATTAACAGCAGACTTAGAAGCGTTCTCGCAGGACATTTATTTCACATTGTGTAAGGTAAGTGAAGCAATTAACAGGACTACTTTAAATGTAAATGTATAACACGTACAAATAATTTTCATACAGTGGTAGCAATTAGATGTATTCTTTAACCTGTGAATGCAGCATTGTTGGCATAGTTCACCAAAATAAAAGTAGTTTTAATTATAATATAAGTATTGAATATGGAGAAATGTGGATAAATGCTTTACAGGTCATGCCGAGAGCTGACGTGATATTCCAGATGCAGAAAGATGTTGATGAAGAGAATTGGCCATGAATATTTTGTTGTAGGTAATACAGAGAGATATCGAAGTCACGCTGTGCGCTGATGATTAATAACAATGAATATTCTATTATAGGCTATGGAGAGAGATGACACGAGGTACAAAGGAGAGAGGAGAATGAAGATGTTAGTGTGTAAGAAATATAATTAAGTAATGGTTTATTTTGATAACAGGTGACACAGCGCAGCACTACAGATGAAATTGCTTACGATATGTACTTTGCTATTCGAAATACTTTTTCTGCATCGAACATGATATCTTTTACATCAGATACATACATAGGAAAAACAGATCACACCAAATGTTAGCATACCGATTCGCATTCTACGTAAAATACTAATGTTTTCTCTTAAATAACAATGACGAAAATTGACTAAGCAGGGATGGCTAGAGGACAAATGTAAAGATGTAGAGGCTTATCTCACGAGGGTAAAATAGATACTGCCTACAGGAAAATTAAAGAGTCCGTTGGAGAAAAGAGAGCTACTTGTATGAATATCAAGAGCTCAGATGGAAACCCAGTTCTAAGTAAATAAGGGAAGGCAGGAAGGTGGAAGGAGTATATAGACGGTATATACAGGGGCGATGCTCTTGAGGACAATATTATGGAAATGGAAAAGGAGGTAGATGAAGATGAAATGGGTGATATGATACAGCATGATGAGTTAGAAAGAGCACTGAAAGACCTAAGTCGAAAGGAGGCCCAGGGAGCAGACAACATTCCGTTAGAACTACTGACAGCCTTGGGTGAGCCAGTCTTAACAAAACTCTACCATCTGGTGAGCAAGATGTATGAGACAGGCGAAATTCCCTCAGACTTCAAGAAGAATATAATAACTCCAATCCCAAAGAAAGCAGGTGTTGACAGATGTGAAAATAACCGAACTATAGTTTAATAAGTCAAACCTGCAAAATACTAACGCGAATTCTTTACAGACGAATGGAAAAACAGGTAGACGCTGACCTCGGGGAAGATCAGTTTGGATTCCATAGCAATGTTGGAACACGTGAGGCAATACTGACCCTACGAATTATCTTAGAAGAAAGATTAAGGAAAGAGAAACCTACGTTTCTAGCATTTGCAGACTTAGAAAAAGCTTTTGACAATGTTGACTGGAATACCCTCTTACAAATTCTGAAGGTGGCAGGGGTAAAATACATGGAGTGAAAAGCTATTTACAATTTGTACAGAAACCAGATGGCTGTTATAAGAGTCGAGGGACTTGAAAGGGCAGCAGTGGTTGGGAAGGGAGTGAGACAGGGTTGTAGTCTCTCCCCAATGCTATCCAATCTGTATATTGAGCAAGCAGTAAAGGAAACAAAAGAAAAGTTCGGAGTATGTATTAAAATCCACGGAGAAGAAATAAACACTTTGAGGTTCGCCGAAGAAATTGTAATACTGTCACAGACAACAAAAAACTTGGAAGAGCAGTTGAACGGAATGGACAATGTCTTGAAAGGAGGGTATAAGATGAACATCAACAAAAGCAAAACAAGGGTAATGGAATGTAGTCGAATTAAGTCGGATGATGCTGAGGGAATTAGATTAGGATATGAGACACTTAAAGTAGTAAAGGAGTTTTGCTATTTGGGGACCAAATTAACTGATGTTGGTCGAAGTAGAGAGGATATAAATTGCAGACTGGTAATGGCAAGGAAAGCGTTTCTGAAGAAGAGAAATTTGTTAAGTTCGAGTATGGATTCAAGGGGCAGGAAGTCATTTCTGAAAGTGTTTGTGTGGAGAGTAGCCAAGTATGGAAGTGAAATATGGACGATAAATAGTTTAGACAAGATGAGAATAAAAGCTTTCGAAATGTGGTGCCACAGAAGAATGCTGAAGATTAGATGGGTAGATCACATAAATAATGAGGAGGTATTGAATAGAATTGGGGAGAAGAGGAGTTTGTGGCACAACTTGACCAGAAGAAGGGATCGGTTGGGAGGACATGTTCTGAGGCATCAAGGGATCACCAATTTCGTACTGGAGGGCAGCGTGGAGGGTAAAAATCGTAGAGGGAGACCAAGAGATGAATACACTAAGTAGATTCAGATGGATGTAACTGCAGTAGGTACTGGGAGATGAAGAAGCTAGCTCAGGATAGAGTTGAATGTAGAGCTGCGTCAAACCAGTCTCAGGACTGAAGACCCCACAACATCAACAATGAAGATGTGTGCTACACAACTCAAACATAATATATAGTCGACTGACAATATGACCGGTAACTGACGACCACATTACCGAACATACTGAAGTCATAGAAAGTGGCATATTTTGTCAAAATGTACTTTCATATTTCAAAAACTATGAATTCACAACCTGTGAAGTAAGATAACAGCGTCTTTATGTAATTACACTCCTGGAAATTGAAATAAGAACACCGTGAATTCATTGTCCCAGGAAGGGGAAACTTTATTGACACATTCCTGGGGTCAGATACATCACATGATCACATTGACAGAACCACAGGCACATAGACACAGGCAACATAGCATGCACAATGTCGGCACTAGTACAGTGTATATCCACCTTTCGCAGCAGTGCAGGCTGCTATTCTCCCATGGAGACGATCGTAGAGATGCTGGATGTAGTCCTGTGGAACGGCTTGCCATGCCATTTGCACCTGGCGCCTCAGTTGGACCAGCGTTCGTGCTGGACGTGCAGACCGCGTGAGACGACGCTTCATCCAGTCCCAAACATGCTCAATGGGGGACAGATCCGGAGATCTTGCTGGCCAGGGTAGTTGACTTACACCTTCTAGAGCACGTTGGGTGGCACGGGATACATGCGGACGTGCATTGTCCTGTTGGAACAGCAAGTTCCCTTGCCGGTCTAGGAATGGTAGAACGATGGGTTCGATGACGGTTTGGATGTACCGTGCACTATTCAGTGTCCCCTCGACGATCACCAGTGGTGTACGGCCATTGTAGGAGATCGCTCCCCACACCATGATGCCGGGTGTTGGCCCTTTGTGCCTCGGTCGTATGCAGTCCTGATTGTGGCGCTCACCTGCACGGCGCCAAACACGCATACGACCATCATTGGCACCAAGGCAGAAGCGACTCTCATCGCTGAAGACGACACATCTCCATTCGTCCCTCCATTCACGCCTGTCGGACCCCACTGGAGGCGGGCTGCACGATGTTGGGGCGTGAGCGGAAGCGGCCTAACGGTGTGCGGGACCGTAGCCCAGCTTCATGGAGTCGGTTGCGAATGGTCCTCGCCGATACCCCAGGAGCAACAGTGTCCCTAATTTGCTGGGAAGTGGCGGTGCGGTCCCCTACGGCACTGCGTAGGATCCTACGGTCTTGGCGTGCACCCGTGCGTCGCTGCGGTCCGGTCCCAGGTCGACGGGCACGTGCACCTTCCGCCGCCCACTGGCGACAACATCGATGGAGCTCCGTATGCCACGGCAAACTGGCTGACACTGACGGCGGCGGTGCACAAATGCTGCGCAGCTAGCGCCATTCGACGGCCAACACCGCGGTTCCTGGTGTGTCCGCTGTGCCGTGCGTGTGATCATTGCTTGTACAGCCCTCTCGCAGTGTCCGGAGCAAGTATGGTGGGTCTGACACACCGGTGTCAATGTGTTCTTTTTTCCATTTCCAGGAGTGTATTTATATGAGCACCAGATTATGTTATATTTAGAGTCACAGAAAGTGAGATAGTATGTATAAAGGTACTTGTCTATTTTACTTAAAATGTTGATGCCTAAATGTACTACTAAATTCCACTTACAGTAATATTTGTTAATGGTATTGACTGTCATGTAATGTAAAATGTATTATTGGCTGAATTCACTACAAATGGAAAATGTGTTTTTTATGTAATTGTTTAAAACTATAAACTTTTTCTACAGTCACTCAAGGTGACATATTTTGTCCTTTTAAACGTAAAAAAAAATTATGAGCACAGAGGGAAAGGTGGTGTAAAATCTGGTAATAACGGTATCAACCATATCTGTGAATCTTTTGACAAAATGATTATACCTGTACCTTAATTCCTGTGCATCCCCATGGTTATGGAGCACAAAAATAGTGAATAGTGAACCACGATACTTCAATCTACAATGTTTTCTATGAGGTGTCGCCATACCAAGATGCACACAACAGTCATGATGTATGTCAATATTTGCTTGCATACCAAGATGCACACTATCTACACTAGTAGATAGTGTCGGAAGTTCCATGCGGCTTTTCGCGGATGATGCTGTAGTATACAGAGAAGTTGCAGCATTAGAAAATTGCAGCGAAATGCAGGAAGATCTGCAGCGGATAGGCACTTGGTGCAGGGAGTGGCAACTGACTCTTAACATACACAAATGTAATGTATTGCGAATGCACAGAAAGAAGGCTCCTTTACTGTATGATTATATGATAAAGGAACAAACACTGGTAGCAGTTACTTCTGTAAATTATCTAGGAGTATGCGTACGGAACGGTTTGAAGAGGAATGATCATATAAAATTAATTGTTGGTAAGGCGGGTAGCAAGTTGAGATTCATTGGGAGAGTCCTTAGAAATTGTAGCCCATCAACAAAGTAGGTGGCTTACAAAACACTTGTTCGACCTATACTTGAGTATTGCTCATCAGTGTGTGATCCGTACCAGGTCGGGTTCACGGAGGAGATAGAGAAGATCCAAGGAAGAGCGGCGCGCTTCGTCACAGGGTTATTTGGTAAGCGTGACTGCGTTACGAAGATGTTTAGTAAACTCAAGTGGCAGTCTCTGCAAGAAAAGCGCTCAGCATCGCGGTGTAGCTTGCTGTCCAGGTACCGAGAGGGTGCGTTTCTGGATGAGGTATCGAATATATTGCTTCCCCCTACTTATGCCTCCCGAGGAGATCATGAATGTAAAATTAGAGAGATTCGATGGCACACGGAGGCTTTCCCGCAGTCGTTCTTCCCGCGAACCATACGCGACTGGAACAGGAAAGTGAGGTAATGACAGTGGCATGTGAATTGCCCTCCGCAACACACCGTTGAGTGGCTTGCGGAGTATAAATGTAGACGTAGATGTAGATGTAGATCACTATTAATGGACAATTGGAGTTGGAATTTGTATCTGATGTAGCTGCGGCAACTCAGGCAATTCAACGGTTAGCTTACTGTTTGGTTACACTAAAACTAAGGATCAATGAGACGACGGAATCACATGGTGAAACCTGGTGTTTATGCTATGTGACGGAAAGAAACGGACTTTAGAGTGCATTCACAGACAGTTGCAAGTGCTTTGACCATGCTATCCAATTCCTGTTTTTTTCCCTTCCTGGAATATGGTACTAATAGTTTCCAATTTTACAAAAAAAAATTATAATGAAATATAAACTATGTTCTAATTTATACCATCAATTACTATTAGAGATATAAATAACCTTTACTACCCGACGTACACTTCCAACTTACTGACTCATATTATTTGTATATTTTTATGTGTACTCTTTTGAATATTTTCTTTGTTAGACTTAGGAAAACCAATTCTTATGACAGTATATGTATGTGTTTTGTTTTCCTTGAATATGGTACTACTAGATGCCAATTTTACCAAAAAAATTATAATGAAACATAAACTATGTTCAAATTTTTTACCATAAATTACTATTAGAGATATAAATAACTTTTACTATCCGATGTACACTTCCAACTAACTGACTCATATTATTTGTATATTTTGATGTATACTCTTTTGAATATTCTCTTTGTTAGACTTAGGAAAACAAATTCTTATGACAGTTTATGTATGTGTTTTACTGAAAGGAATATTTTATCATTAACTTACTTATTCCTACACATATTTCTATAATCAAATTTTTTCCTTACGTCAAGTCCAAGTGACTTAACGACGTAGGAACATTTTAAGGAAACCCAGTGGAGGGTTATTGAAGACGTGTATATTTCTATTGTCTATTGTCAAACCACAATTTATGAAAGATGTTTACATTTTATTAACCGGATTAAGTAGGAATAAGTAATATTTGTCATGTTGGAAATAATTGTGGTATCAGGGAATGTCTGAACGAAAGTATTGTTGACAAGAATGACCGCAAATTGATATAATTTTAAAAAGGGTGGAAGAGACCCCGTATGGATACATTTTAAGAAAATAGTGGGAAAGACCGCGCATTGATACATTTTGTAATGGTAGCAGGTATTGGCTACACCAGAGCGCATTGTTGCCAGGAGAGACCGCATTTTAGCGTCCGAAGGAAGTAGTAGTGAAGCGAGTCGGTAGCAGGTTTGAAGCGAGAGGTTGAGAGGAGCTGTGTGCCTGCCAGCCACTAGCTATTATTTACAAGAGATTATAAACGGATGTACAGAGACATCAGCTAACTATTACAATAAGAGGAACTAATATTATTGAATAAATTTTTTGAGAAACTCAAGACTACTGAAGGTATGTTTGTGCATTGCTAGTTGTTAGATTACTGTAAAAAGTAAGTCCCATTTGAACGTTTGTAGAATCATTTCATTCAGAATATAATCAACTTTTGCCAGAAATATTGCATTTCTAATTATAATCCATCCCAAAAACCATCAACTTTGCAAAATTTTATTGTTATCAAGAAAAAGTTTAACTATGAATCACGTAACTTCAGTCAAATTAATTGAAGAATGACGTCAGCTTTGCTATTAAGGAATAACGTCAGCTTTGGTAATAAATACAGCCACTTATTATGAAAGCCCACCAGCAGCTAATAGAGTATAGTAAAACAGAATAAGTATATTCATGTCGCAGTTCGATGTAGCAGTCAGATGGCGATCCAGTAACAGTAAAAAAGATAAGGAACAGTTTTGGTTTATTGCAGATAACGACTGAGGGCCACACGACGACGACACATTCTGTGTTTCGTCGAAATAATCCGAAAATCAGTTTTAAAAAGCAGCAATTAAATTTGTATGTGAATATTGAGAAATAGAATGAATTTCAAAGGGAAGATTTCATTTGTTACTAAGCAAGAGATAGAAATCCTAAGGAAAGATTTCATAGTTTATTACAAAAGGGAAGTTTGCGTAACAAAAGAGATATAGAGGAGACGGTTATTGCGTAACACCAAAAGAGATATGGAGAAGGCGGGAAGGTTTCAACGCCATGTTTCAGATTTAAACTGTGTCTTCTACAAAACCCGAAGTATTTCTTTTCTTTATTTACTTAGGCAAATTTCGACTCCAACAACGCCAAATGTGTTTTACGATTTTTCTTTGTCGTCAGGAAAGTTCCGCATTCAGATACTTATACGTCCAATAAGAGGTGTAAGCATGCACAGATATGAAGACACATACCATTGCAACGTATAAGTTCGACATTTTGGCTGAAAAATGCCTACAAACTTCCTCTTTATTGGCGAAAAATCATGGCGCACTGTGACGTCGCCATCGGGCTCGGTGACGTTTCGAACAGACACAGCGATCTGCGGCAAAAAAGGCCTGAGCTCATTTGATGTGAGGTGTAACGTTGATTCAATATGTGACATAGGACTAAAATTTCTCCATACGCACTGTGGACGTGTCTCACGATGCTACATTGGTCACACACCCTCTTACCCACATCTCACTCGTTCTTTTGAAGCGCCTGCGATGGAGGTCACAACAGCGCCGCACACTGTTGAAATCACACGGTTTACTTACGGGCGGCGGAGGAACACATTTCAGATACATCACCTCTCAGAACCAACTTGAAAGCTCTTACGGGGTGGCACAAATCGCGTCAGTGACAGCCCCCATTTCCTTGGGATGTTGATTCAGACACATTTCGTGGTCGCAGTGTAATGAGCAACAGGACAACGTTCTTGACGACCTGTGACGATGCTGACACCCCGTGGATGATTGAACCCTTCTCTAAAGACGCTGAACCTGATCGGACCAACTCGGAGCGAAGTGTGTCCAGACGTTTTGCTCCAGTTACGTGGCGGAGCCCCTGGGGACCGTTCACAACGATACGGCGAAATGGTCTGAAGCAGGAATGACAGTTTACGGTCTTTCAGCCCTCCAATTTCATACCCTCCTTGGGCATAACGGTGAAATGTGGGAGGGGGGGGAGGTGATTTCGACATCGACACATGTGTGAATAAACTGCAAGGAGAGCCAACCTAAGACAGCACCCACCACCAGTTTTGCTACACCCTTGGTGCCACCCTGCCTCCTTTTTTGAGCATTTCAAAAACGTCTCTATACAGAGACAAACTGTGATGGAATCGTAGGCGCTTGCAGACAAGCAACTCCTTGACACTACCTCCAACACCGCATACCTACACGATGTGACCAAAAGTATACATACGTTTTTCATATTAGGTGCATTGTGCTACCATCTACTGCCAGGTACCCCATACCAGCGATCTCAGTTGTCATTAGACTCCATGAGAGAGCAGAATGGGGTGCTCCGCGGAGCTCACGTACTTCGAACACGGCCAGGCGATTGCGTGTCACTTATGTCATACGTCTGTACGCGAGATTTCCCCCCTCCTGAACATCCCTAGGTCCTCTGTTTCCGATGTTAAAGTGAAGTGGAAACGCGAAGGGGCATATACAGCTCAAAAGCGAACTGGCCGACCTCGTCTGTTGACTGACAGAGACCGCAGATGGTTGAAGAGGGTCGTAATGTCTAATAGGCAGACATCTATCCAGACCATCACACAGGAATTCCAAAGTAAATCAGGATCCACAGCAAGTACTATGACAGTTGCGCGGGAGGTGAGGAATCTTGAATTTTATCGTCGAGCGGCTGCTCATCAGCTGCACATCATGCCAGTAAATGACAAAGCACGCCTGGCTTGGTGGACTGAGTGTAAACGATGGTCGATTGAACAGTGGAAAAATGTTGTGAGGAGTGACCAGTCATGGTACACAATGTGAACGGTCCGATGGGAGGATGTGGGTATGGCGAATGCTCGGTGAACGTCACCTACCAGTGTGAGTAGCGCTAACAACAAAATTCGGAGGCGGTGGTGTCATGGTGTGGTCGCGTTATTCATTGAGTAGACTTGCTCTCCTTGTTGTTTTCCGTGGCACTGTCACAGCACAGGTCTACATTGATGTTTTAAGTACCTTCTTGCTTCCCACTGTTGAATCCCCAATTAGAGGATGGCGATTGCATCTCTCATCACGGTCGAGCACCTGTTCATAATGCACGGCCTGCGGTGGAGTGGTTACACAACAATAACATACCTATAATGGAAGTGCCTGCACAGAGTCCTTACCTGAATTCTATAAAACATCTTTGGGATGTTTTGGAACGCCGACTTCGTGCCATGCGTCACCGACCGACATCGATATCTCTCCTCAGTGCAGCAGTCCGTGAATAATGGGCTGCCATTCTCCAAGAAACATTCCAGCACCTGATTGAACGTATGCATGCCTGAGTGGAAGCTGCGAGAGTGGAAGCTGTCATCTAGCTATTGAATTCCGTCCAGCATTACCGATGGAGGTCGCCACGAACTTGTAAGTAATTTTCAGCAAGGTGTCCGGATATTTTTGATCACATAGTGTATTAGCTGGCACAGGAGCAGCAGCATACTCTGCCTGCAAGTGCCCGGGCTCATATCAAAGTATGCTTCCGTACATCTACATTTTTAAAGTGCTCAACCAAGGCAGACAAATAGCACCGGGGCGTTGCCGAACTCTTGGTTCTTGCAGGGACCCTTTGCCGTTTTATTAACGCATGGGTCAATGTGGTACCACTCAATGACCACGCCACAGCAAAGCGAGAAAGAAGAGAGCTGATAAATCATAATCACCTTTCGCATCTTCGAATCACATGCAAATTTCATGGAATGGTTTTCAACGGTCTCTTAAGGTTCCACCCCTCCATTCTTCTCATGTGCTAACCTCTTCATCTCAGGGTAGCACTTACAACCTACATCCTCAACTATTTGCTGGATGTATTCCAGTCTCTGTCCTCCTCTACAGTTTTTGTCCTCCACAACACCCTCTTTTACCATGGAAGTCATTCCCTCATGTCGTAACAGATGTCCTATCATCCTGTCCCATCTCCTTGTCGGTGTTCTCCACATAATCCTTTCCTCTCCGATTCTATGCAAAACCTCCTAATTCCTTACCTTATCAGTCTACCTAATTTTCAACATTCGTCTGTAGCACCACGTCTCAAATGCATCGTTTCTCTTGTGTTCCGGTTTTCCCACAGTCCATGTTTCACTACCATATAATGCTTTACTCCAGACGTACATTCTCAGAAGGCCGACATTTGATATTAGTACACTTCTCTTGGCTAGGAATGCCCTTTTTTCCATTGCTAGTCTGCTTTTGATATCCTCCTTGCTCCGTCCGCCATTGGTTATTTTATTGCCTAGATAGCAGAATTTCTTAACTTCATCTACTTCGTGACCATCAATCCTGATGTTAAGTTTCTCGCTGTTCTCATTTCTACTACTTCTCATTACCTTCATCTTTCTTCAATTTACTTTCAATCCATACTATGTGGAATCATTAGACTGTTCATTCCGTTCCATAGGTCATATAATTGTTCTTTGCTTTCACTGAGGATTGCAATGTCATCAGCGAATCGTATCATTGATATCCTTTCACTTTGAATTTCAATTCCAGTCCTCACCTTTATTTCCATCATTGCTTCCTGGATGTACAGATTGAACAGTAAGGGAGAAAGGCTATATCGTTGTCTTACACCCTTTCTAATCCGAGCCGTTCGTTCTTGATCGTCCATTCTTATTATACCCTCATGGCTGTCGTACATTTTGTATACGACACATCTTATACGACACATCTCTCCCTACAGCTTACCACTACTTTTTTCAGCATTTCGAATATTTTGCACCATTTTACATTGTGGAACGCTTTTTCCAGGTCGACAAATCTTATGAACGTGTCTTGATTTTTCTTTAGTCTTACTTCCATTATTAACCGCCACGTAAAAGTTGCCTCTCTGGTACCTTCACTTTTCCTAAAGCCAAACTGATCGTCATCTTGCGCATCCTCAGTTTTCTTTTCCATTTTGCTGTATATTATTCTTGTAAGCAACTTAGATGCATGAGCTGTTAAGCTGATTGTGCGATCATTCTCGCACTTGTCAGCTGTTGGCGTCTTGGAAATTGTGTGGCTGACGCTTTTTCGAAAGTCTGATGATATGTCGCCAGACTCATACATTCTACACACCAACGTGAATAGTCGTTTTGTTTCCACTTTCTCAAATGATATTAGGAATTCTGATGGAATGTTGTGTGTCCCTTCTGTCTTATTTGTCCTTAATTCTTCCAAAGTTCTTTTAAATTCTGATCCTAACATTGGATCCCCGGCCTATTCTAAATCGACTCCTGTTTCTTCTTCTATCACATCAGACCAATCTTCCCCATCATGGAGGCTTTAATGGATTCCTTCCACCTATCCGCTCTCTCCTCTGCATTTAACAGTGGAATTCCCGTTGCACTCTTAATGTTACGATCCTTGATTTTAATGTCACCGAAGGTTGTTTTGAGTTTCCTACATTCTGAGTCTGTCCTTCCGACAATCTTTTCTTTCTCGATGTCTTCACATTTTTCCTGTAGCCATTTCGTCTTAGCTTCCCTGCCCTTCCTATTTATTTCATTTGTCGGCGACTTGTATTTCTGTATTCCTGAGTTTCCTGGAACGTTTTGCACTTCCTCCTTTCGTCGATCAATCTCTCTATCTTCAGCTTGCGACGTAAGCTTGTATACCTGAACTAACGTTGTCCGTGTTGGTATGCTGTCAATTCTGATAAGATGGTCCCTGTCGCTGAGCTGTTCACAGAAACTCACTTTCTGACACGCATTCTTTAATTAATTTTGTGCGCCCATTCGCAACTAGATTTAGACCATACAATGAATTACAGTAATGAATTTAAAAAGATTTATAAAACCTCTCGGTGCTTGAGCATGGCATTTTCGTTAACGGTCCGATCATGCAATTTTCCGTGTTTCGGCTCTCTGAGATTTCTCTAAAATCGGACTTCGTTATCGAACAGCACTCAAAGACGACGGTGAATCTAGCTGGACGACTTTTTGCTTTAATTTACGGAACCTTTTGCCATATCCAAGTCACCCAAGATTCTTACAATGACTAAAGACATAAATTGAAACATACATAAGTTAGTAAATACAATGTATTCTGAAATAAAAACACAGTTAAAAGTACACTTACGTTATACAATTACGAGTGCTATTTGGTTGCAACTCGAGAATAAAGTAATGAAATAATGTAGTATTAATGGCGGTGTGCTACATACGTCCGATCTAGACAAGACCTAGAAAACAAAAGATGCCTCTTAAACATCTGACGATCTAAAATCTTTACATGTTTCCAGCGGCTGCAGACAATATTTATAGAGCCGTGGACTATATCTATGGCTCAAATTACTTCTTTATTTCATTACTCATAATTAAGTTTTCTGCTAATAAAAAGTCAGCATGCAAATGTGCCTTTCATAACGAATCCTACTCCTGTTATACCATTTTCTGCTGCTGTTGATATTACACTATACTCATCTGACCATAAATCCTTGTCTTCTTTCCACTTGACTTCACTGACCCTACTATATCTAGATTGAGCCTTTGCATTTCCATTTTCAGATTTTCTAGTTTCCCTACCGCGTTCAAGCTTTTGACATTCCGCGCCCCGGCTCGTAGAACGTTATCGTTCGGTTGATTATTCAATCTTTTTCTCAAAGTAGCCTCCCCCTTGGCAGTCCCCTCCCGGAGATCCAATGGAGGACTATTCCGGAAGCTTTTGCCAATGGAGAGATCATCATGACACTTCTTCGATTCCAGGCCACATGTCCTGTGGATACACGTTACTTTCCTTTAATCCAGTGGTTTCCATTGCCTTCTGCATCCTCATGCTGTTCATCATAGCTGATTCTTCCGCCTTCTGGGGCAGTTTCCCATGGGTAGGACAAGAGAGTGCCCTGAACCTCTGTTTGTTTCTTCACCATTTTTGACAAGACCGTTGGCAGAATGAGGATGACTTCCTATGCCGGAAGCAACCAGATCCAAAACTGTAGTCGCACTGCACTGCTGAGGGGTGCGATCACGTTCAGAGTATTCCTGGCCAGAGGGTTACGCCGCAAGGAGCCAAGCTTTTGCACTTTTACAGAGGAAGGTTGCAGGTAACTTCCAGCCAAATTTCAAACTTCTACGTCACAATATCAGACAGTTACTTCGAAAAAGTGATTCTTTAATTCTGTTTCGCAGTATAGTTGCATCCTTAACAGAGCGTTGACGTTACTTTTATCAATGTACAGAACAATTCTTATCACAAATAAATTAAGTGACATACTTGTCATTCATAACTGCTACATTAGTATTATTCGATTTCTCTACGTTATAGTTTTACTTCAATTACACGTTTAGTGTCGTTCATAACACGTTCACCACCTAAAAAATCACCAATATTTCCAACTCTTTCAGCGTGATAAACCCTATGATTAATAACACGTCTTCCTAACACTTTCCTGCTTCCGTACTAACGGAAATATATTTTGCTACTGGGAACTCTGGTTGTGTTTTGACATTTACCCTCAATTACAAAAGCACTGTGAGACACGTATACTTAATACCAAAATGTCACTGACTACTTGGTGAATGGGGAATGATTTCTTCGTAGCTTGCATTAGACGTCAGCCAAAGTAGCGTACAGGATGAGATGTAGCTGTCTGGACGAGACGCTCGCACGCAGACTACAAACTTTCCTAAAGGTGATAATTTGGGAATACCAATTTGAGTTAAGGAACCGACGCCACAACAGTCATAAACGAGAACTGATAGGCCATATTCCAGCTCATACACAATTTTTTCTCTATTGGGCGAATGTGTTACATGATCGAAAGCAAAATCGACACCCCACTGCTAGGGTACAGGAATTCTCGTCTAGTTGAGTGTCTCCGAACTGCACTTCTGAAAGAAATGTAATTAACCCCAGTCGGATGTTTTGAATATGGTTGACTCCAATATGATTTGGTAACGTGCTTATACTGAGATCGTGTGTGTGTGGTTTGGGATCTTATGGTCGACCAACGGTGAGGTTATCAACGCCCTGACATTTATTAAAACAAACGATAGTGGATAAGAACGGAAAATGTCGTACACGCATGCACACGAAACGACCACACAATGACTCTATCGCACAGGCACTCTCACATGCACTAAAACCAATGGGGAGGCAAGATAACTAATCAAGAAATTAAAACAGAGGGAAAACCAAACACAAAAGAGCTAAAAGAACAGCACAGAGAAATGTGACTTACGAAAATATTGGGTGAGCCAGCCATCCCGTTGACACATTAAAAACATCTCCCCAAAATCTTGTTAAAAACGTGTGACAATTCACAGAACTTTAAAAGGCGAACCACATTCGTTTGAGCATTGCATAAAATAGATTGCAGATCCATCGGCATATCCAGTTCAGTCCGCTGGTCAGCAAATAAAATGCAGTCCAATAAAGTGTAGTGTACCGTGATCTGCACGCCAAAAGCACCACACATCGGAGGGTCCTCTCACCGGAGTAAAAATCCATGCGTCATATGGCTGTGGCTGATGCGAAGACGAGTAAGGATGACCTCGTCCCGTCGACGTGGCTGGAAGGAAGTACGCCACGGCCGAGTTAGATAGTTCAGGATGAATCTTCCTCATTGCTAATGTCTGCTACAGCTTGCCTCATAGTGCTAAATCAATAATCTATGCGGAAACAAAGAGAAACACTGACGTAATGTATCTCTGCCACTCAACAGTTATCAGAGTGTTCCACCGCACCAACTCTGGAACTGTCCGCTCACCAAGAAACTTCAATATCGTGTAACTTCCAGTCATTGTCTTGAAAGTCATGACGTCACTAGATATCAATTGTTTTGACAGCACTTGAGCTAAGAAGATGTGTATACTGTTGAAACCTCGTTACACACCACTCTCCATGTTATTGGCTGTTGAGTGAACAAGCTACGTAGAACCCAAGCATTTCGGTTCTTCGTAACGCCCAGGTCGCAATTCGCTTTCGGCTCTTGTTCACCTTACTGTACTAGACGCCGATGTGGTAGCGTCTGTACTCTGTGCATTTCTATACATCAGCTAAGGTCTCAGTTAATGCATAATACTTGACATTGATGATAATGGAAAAGCCTTTCGAAGATAGAGCAAGATAAATTCTTGGGATCCGAACAATCATGAGTCAGATGTATTAGGTAGTGGCATTGTAACTGTTGATAATACTGGAAAATTTGTGCCCGATCTGAACTCGAACACGGATTTGACGCTCAAAGGGACCAATCTAATTTCGAACGGCTATCCATCATCATCAGTGTAAGTACCTATACTACACACAGAGCCGAACACTATGTGATAATTCATAGGTCGTAATTCCCAATATCCTTATTCAGTGATGAAGGTAAGAGACTACGGTATAGGGATGTAGACAGTGTGACATCTGGGTGTTTGGATCAGTCCGGAGGCGTGTATCTATGGTCTGATGGTAAGACAACTGCTCACAATGAGTGGGAAATCCGTGTTAGACTCCCGGTTAAGCACAAATTTCATATGTAACTAACAGGTAGAACATCTACATTTATTACAGCTGACGGCAAGTTATTAGTCTTCAGCGAATTTATTTCAACCTAATGCCCAGTGTAAATAACATTGCTTACTTCAAGAGGAGGTTTCTCCATCATTCCTATCCTAAGTCTATCGACGAGTCTTTATATGGACTCGACAAATGAACATTCTTCCCGTTGTGCATACAAAGACGGAGTATACGAGGCGAAGGACGGATTTTTTCCACTCCTCTGAGAAACCACAGAGCCTGGCTACCAGCGTCAGTGAGGCATCTGGGGTGTATTATATGCTTAAATATTTACAGACTTAAAGCGTGCAGCTATAAAAGTAAATAAAAAAGTTTAACCGTTAAAATTTCCTTAGAACTGCTCAATATTTCATGCACAGACACGTATCCAAACTGTTGTATGCGACGAAGAAGAAAAAGTAGCGAACGTCTATTCGTGTCACTTGTTTTATTCAGAAGGTAGGGACAATTTAAGACGCTTCGCGGCACCCTGTTAACGACAGAGAGCTCAGAACTTAACGATTCCATTCGCTGGAAAGTCTTAACCTTGAAGCGGAAATTCTCCGAATCCTTCGTGTTTTAGCTCAAAGTTACTTAAAGGTACGTGCTTGAAGTAAGAGGATTCTACTTCCACGTTAATGAATCACTAATTAATGTGATATTCACTGCAGCCCAATTAACGGTCAAGACCTCAATAAATCTCTGTTTTTATAGCTAATAAACACATTACCAATTACATCTTATTATAGATATTACGGCAATCTAATTTGTGAGGGAAATTTATGAGCTGTGGCATGTTGTTTACGGGTTTGACGTGATAAACAGTTTTCACAAACTTCACTCATTGACGTCATTTTGTAGTCATCTTCTAGAAACAGCTAGTTTACCAGCTCATATTCCCTCTACCTGATACCTACTCCTCTAATAAACACATTACCAATTACATCTTATTATAGATATTACGGCAATCTAATTTGTGAGGGAAGTTTATGAGCTGTGGCATGTTGTTTACGGGTTTGACGTGATAAACAGTTTTTCACAAACTTCACTCATTGACGTCATTTTGTAGTCACCTTCTAGAAACAGCTAGTTTACCAGCTCATATTCCCTCTACCTGATACCTACTCCTCCTTGGTCTTGAATTAGTGAAGTAATCGACTTCCGATGACCTAAGCAGCTTCAACTGAGGACGGAGTACTTAATGTATATACAGGATGGTCCATCTGAAGTTTCGGATGAGATCGTCTCGAATACTATACATCGGGTAAAAATATTGGGTAAGACAAGTTCGTAAGCTCAAAGGGGGGGGGTATCAAATGATACTACACGTGACCTCCAGACCCGCCCCCTTGGGTGGGGCGAAGGGAAGCTTTAAAATCTTAAATGGATATCACCATTTTTTATTGCAGATTCGGATTCTCCATAAAAAAAGTAATCAAGTTTTGTCTGAAACTTTCTTTAAAATCACTGACACATGGCGCTGAAATCGAGAAAAATTAAAATTTAGATAAAACTCCGATTTATTTAGAATGATCCGAGAAGGACGCTTCAAATCGATACAAAATGTGCACCAATTCTTTCATTACGCCAATTTTCTTTTACAAAATGTATCCTACCCGTCAGAGCTTTTTAATGGAGGGCAGCGGAGTGCTATTAAAATCTTGTTAGGGCACTCTTCACAAGTGAATTACTCACCCGAATGTGGCGCTACCGTGGCCGGCCAAATTGCGAACTATAGTTCAGTATAAAGGTCGGTGCAATGCGATCAGACATCACTTCCCTTTCAGATTGTGAACTGTAGACATCAACTGACGAAAGTAAACTATTTTTTAGCGGAACATGGTTCACTATCGTCCTACAAAGATTGTTGAAATGATGTTAATTTTAGGGTGAATGTCTTAACAATTACGCTGCAGCTGCGCAATTGTATGGGGATCGTTTCCCACACAGACGACATCCAAGCGCAAACATTATTCAAAATTGCACTCAACGAGCTCGAAATGGATAGGTGCACCGTATACCTCGTAATGGCGAATACAATGAAGATTACGCTCGTACCCTTACCGTTCTCGCCTGCGTACAACTGAGTCCCGAAAAGAGTAATCGTGCGATTCAGAGACAAACTGGAATACCGAAATCAACTGATTTGAGGATTTTGAAGGCACATAAATATCGTGCGTACCATATCACACTGACACAGGCAATAAACGCCGACAGATATGCAAATACGCATGCATTTCTGCCAAGGGGCCTTGGAAATGATAAGAGGTGATTTATTTAGATAGGCTACTTAATGTACACTAAAACAATGTCATTATTGGTTCCCTGTCAATCCACACTGACACAGACCCGTTGACAATCAACACAAATAGTCGTTAAAGGTCTGTTGTGGAATTTTAAACCGTATTTTTTTGACCTAAATGTTACTGGGTAATCTTATTTACAACTTCTCAGTGATGATTTGCTGGAGCTAATGGAAGATACTGAGCCCGCATCTCGTGGTCGTGCCGTAGCGTTCTCGCTTCCCACGCCCGGGTTCCCGGGTTCGATTTCCGGCGGGGTCAGGGATTTTCTCTGCCTCGTGATGGCTGAGTGTTGTGTGCTGTCCTTAGGTTAGTTAGGTTTAAGTAGTTCTAAGTTCTAGGGGACTTATGACCACAGCAGTTGAGTCCCATAGTGCTCAGAGCCATTTTGAAGATACTGATTTAGAGACTAGACAACGAATGTAGTTCCAACAGGACGGAGCATCTCCAGATTATGATAATAATGTGCGGAACGTTTTAAATTTACTGTACCCTGGTCGGTGGATAGGACGCGGCGGACCAATTCAGTGACCTCCACGTTCACCAGACCTAACACCTCCTGATTTTTTTCTTGTGAGTTTTCTTAAAGTATATTGTGTATTAAAGAAAGCACAAAACCTGAAACGATATGGAGCAATGCATTCGAAGAGCGTGTGAAGCCATACCACGGGATGTGCTGATCAAAAGCCGGCTTCCGCGGCCGAGCGGTTCTAGGCGCTTCAGTCCGGAACCGTGCTGCTGCTACGCTCGCAGGTTCGAATCCTCTCTCGGGCGTGGATGTGTGTGATGTCATCAGAGTAGTTAGGTTTAAGTAATTGTAAGTCTAGGGGACTCATGACCTCAGATGTTAAATCTCATAGTGGTTAGAGCAACTTGTCCCATTTTTGAGCTGCTCAAAACTGTGGACAACTTTCGCAGACGATTGATTTTATGAATTGAAGCAAATGGGGATAATTCTGAACAATTTCTTCGTGGTTAATTTCATTAATTAAGCACCCCAAATTGTGAAAGGCAAGGGGACTCACACTAAAGAAGCACCCCAACATGTGAGAGGGAAGGGGACTCACACTAATGAAGCATTCCATGGTAACATCATTCTACTACGTCTATGTCGTTGTTCCTGGGTAACGCTAAAAGTAGAATACAGTACATTTTGTACAAATATAGCTTAATTTGGCGTACCGAAAGAATTGGTGCACGTTTTTTATTGATTTGATGCGTCTTACTCCGATAATTCTAAATAAGTCACAGTTCTTCCCAAATTTTACTTTTTTCTCGATTTCAGCGCAATCTGACTATGGTTTAAAAAATGTCTCAGAAAAAGCTTTATTACTTTCTTTATGGAGAATTCGAATCTGCAATAAGAAATGGGTGTTTCCATTTAAGATTTAAAAGTTGCCCCTCACCCCACCCAAGAGGGTGGGGGCTGGAGGTCACGTGTAGCATTATTTGATGTCTCCCTTTCAGCATATGAACTTGTCATACCCAGTATTTTTACCCGATGTGTAGTTTCTGAGATAATCTCATCCGAAACTTCAAATGGACCACCCTGTATACACTCCTGGAAACTGAAATAAGAACACCGTGAATTCATTGTCCCAGGAAGGGGAAACTTTATTGACACATTCCTGGGGTCAGATACATCACATGATCACACTGACAGAACCACAGGCACATAGACACAGGCAACAGAGCATGCACAATGTCGGCACAAGTACACTGTATATCCACCTTTCGCAGCAATGCAGGCTGCTATTCTCCCATGGAGACGATCGTAGAGATGCTGGATGTAGTCCTGTGGAACGGCTTGCCATGCCATTTCCACCTGGCGCCTCAGTTGGACCAGCGTTCGTGCTGGACGTGCAGACCGCGTGAGACGACGCTTCATCCAGTCCCAAACATGCTCAATGGGGGACAGATCTGGAGATCTTCCTGGCCAGGGTAGTTGACTTACACCTTCTAGAGCACGTTGGGTGGCACGGGATACAAGCGGACGTGCATTGTCCTGTTGGAACAGCAAGTTCCCTTGCCGGTCTAGGAATGGTAGAACGATGGGTTCGATGACGGTTTGGATGTACCGTGCACTAATCAGTGTCCCCTCGACGATCACCAGTGGTGTACGGCCAGTGTAGGAGATCGCTCCCCACACCATGATGCCGGGTGTTGGCCCTGTGTGCCTCGGTCGCATGCAGTCCTGATTGTGGCGCTCACCTGCACGGCGCCTAACACGCATACGACCATCATTGGCACCAAGGCAGAAGCGACTCTCATCGCTGAAGACGACACGTCTCCATTCGTCCCTCCATTCACGCCTGTCGCGACACCACTGGAGGCGGGCTGCACGATGTTGGGGCGTGAGCGGAAGACGGCCTAACTGTGTGCGGGACCGTAGCCCAGCTTCATGGAGACGGTTGCGAATGGTCCTCGCCGATACCCCAGGAGCAACAGTGTCCCTAATTTGCTGGGAAGTGGCGGTGCGGTCCCCTACGGCACTGCGTAGGATCCTACGGTCTTGGCGTGCATCCGTGCGTCGCTGCGGTCCGGTCCCAGGTCGACGGGCACGTGCACCTTCCGCCGACCACTGGCGACAACATCGATGTACTGTGGAGACCTCACGCCCCACGTGTTGAGCAATTCGGCGGTACGTCCACCCGGCCTCCCGCATGCCCACTATACGCCCTCGCTCAAAGTCCGTCAACTGCACATACGGTTCACGTCCACGCTGTCGCGGCATGCTACCAGTGTTAAAGACTGCGATGGAGCTCCGTATGCCACGGCAAAGTGGCTGACACTGACGGCGGCGGTGCACAAATGCTGCGCAGCTAGCGCCATTCGACGGCCAACACCGCGGTTCCTGGTGTGTCCGCTGTGCCGTGCGTGTGATCATTGCTTGTACAGCCCTCTCGCAGTGTCCGGAGCAAGTATGGTGGGTCTGACACACCGGTGTCAATGTGTTCTTTTTTCCATTTCCAGGAGTGTATTTAAAATGATTAAAGTATCGTACGCTATTTATAATGTATATTGTTCAAAGAAGAACTTACACTATAGAACAGTACTCAAATTAAATGTGATTTTAATATTAAAGATAACAAAGTCTATAATCTCATTAAATTACTTTCAGTCAGTTTGCACACTTTTCTGCCAATCTGCAGATGATATTCAGCCATTTCCAAATCTGCAGTTTACCATCATTATGAAACGCACTGAAATTCCCATTCCACTTGGCTTTTGGCGCATCAAAATTTAAGAAGTACAAAGCCCATGTTACAGTACGGAGAAGGACATCAGCGCTTCGAGGGTCCTGCAGTGAACTCTGGATACGAGAAAATATTGCGCGACTAACTGAATTTTTTATACTAACCATAAATACTCGATTCAGATCACAAAATTTGAACTTACAGTTATGAATCGGCCTCGTACTCTAGTAAAATGCATGTTTGGAAACCTAAAGGCTTTTGTGGTCTTGCAAAGTAGTATATTCGAGAAATCTCAATCAAAAGCTAGATAAACTTCTTGTAGATGGGGTTCACGATCATGTAAAATTTTGTAAATGATGCTGTGGTCATCTTTTAACTGTAAAACAATTTATTTATAAACCACACAACTGCAATCTAGACTCTGTGACTATTATCATGTGGTAATTATTGCACCTCAGACGATGTCAAAACTTGAAGATCAACTGACATGACATGTCACAGAAGCTGGTTTCATGGCATTGTTTCTTGATTAAGACTTTTTGTGTGTATTGCATTTTTTGAACTGAATCGTCAGTATGTTCTTCGTACCATGATTTTTGCTTCCATCTATAATGTGCTGTGGACTCTATAATTCCGTATTTGAATTTGTTCCATAAAAAAGTAGGTGATTTCGTCGCATAGATTACTGTGAAAATATTTTCCTGCCTACGAAAACGTGTGCAGAATGCGCTTTCTAAATGCGTTGGAAGTATATTGTCCGTATTCAGATGTATCATAGTTATCATCCGTGTCTCTTACTTTCTCGCATTTCTTGAAGAAGTCCATGTTAGCAGCTTTGACAGAACTGGTTTGTGATCATTATTACGTCTTATAACGGAATGAGTATGTATTTCTGCTTTGTATGGTGTTGCTTTTTGCTGTTGGGTATGCTTTCAGGTCTTAGTGAAGAAATCATCTTTCTTGTAGATGATAAAAATGCAACAGTAGTTACGCATATATAATTCACGTTAAACAAGTAATTTCTCCAAACAACAGATTTTAGTGGAAATCAATACACACACAATTATTCTCTCTTACCTACGAAACTTAAAACCAAATAACACACTTTCTCTCTTTCATTATTTGACCTGGTAGTGATTTCTGTGTAACCAGAGTTTACTGAAGCCAACGGTCTTGCAGCAGTGGTAACACCGGTTCCTGTCAGACAACCCTAGTTAAGCACTGTCGGAAAGGGCTAGCACTGGGATGGGTGACCATCCGGTCTGCCGAGCGCTGTTGGTAAGCGGGGCGCACTCAGCCTTTGAGAGGCAAACTGAGGAGCTACTTAATTGAGAAGAAGCGGCTCCAGTCTCGGAAACTGACACAGGGCGGGAGAGTGGTGTCCTGCCCACATGCCCTCCATATCGGCATGCAGTGACTCTGGTAAGTTGAAGAGGACACAGCGGCCGGTCGGTAGCGTTGGGCTTTCATAGGCTGTTCGGGCGGAGTTTAGTTTTAGAGTTTACTAAACGCTACGGTATTAAGTATGGTGGAAGTACGTTCCTGTATACAACGTAACCCCATATGCAAATATGCACTTCGATGCACAATTTTTTTATCAATAATATTACCTACCAAAATAATTATGCATTCTGTCACTATACTAGACAAATACTGAGGGACAAGAAGCAACACCATTCAAAGCAGGAATATATACTCATTCCGTGACAAGATGTAATAAAAATGACGACCAACCCTCTCATAAGCTGTTAATACGAACTTCTCCATTAACCCTCACATATTGTATGTCTGGGGTATTTTTTCACTCTAAAGTGATTCAAATAACATTATGGCGATAAGATTTGAAATATGTCCACAAAAGTAATAATAAATTATTGAGAAAGGTATGTAAAATGTTGATGTTACAACTCCATAGTTTCTTGGTATAATTAAATTACATATAAGTTGTAATTCTTTACTACATTTGCTTGAAATACGAAAACATTATTTGTGTAGTTTCTTTAGATTCAAAAATTATTTAATTTCGAAATATTCGTAACCCTCACACTATGTAGAAATGCTGTAATTTATTAATATTATGTGTAATATCTCTTACATGGAATTTTATAACAAATACACTCCTACTTGATCTCTGTGTCATATGACGAACCATCATTACGCAACCCAGTTATCCTAGCTTGTTCTTTACAGACAGACTTGTGACATCCATCACATTGTTGATTAACTTTCTTGTCCTTGGACCTTGGGCAGGATTCACACCGTTTTATTTTCAGATTTGGAACATCTGCTTCCTGGTTATTGTGTTGTTTTTCCTTTAGAAGGACCTTGAAGCCTGAAGATATTGTTACTGAACGAATGTGTTGTGTTCTTCACTGGGGCGACAGGACTCATCGCTCAATGTGAGGTCTGACTAGTTCTTTTCCTAGTTCGGAGAGGACTTCTCATCTTGCATTTTTACTTCTCGTATCATGTAAACATTTAAAATACAGAACGTAAGCACCAAGGGAAGCTCAATCTAGTATATTAAAAAAAGAAATAAACAGCAAGTGACCACCTTCATGTTCCTGGTTCACTGAACAATGTCTAGCCATGTCATCAACTGTATCAACTCCTGACTTTGTTGAGTTGTAGAACATTGTTTCAGGCTTTTTCTGCTCGTGCTCACTTACATCAAAGTTTGGTGTAGAATAGACAATAAAATTATTGATTTCTTTTGTGTAGACACATACGAAGCTAAAACAGTATTCAGTGTGTACCCAAAAGTGGTCGATGATGGACGCAACTATCTTCGGTTGCCCCAAAGAGTTCCCACAAGTGTCAATTTGTGAGCAAGAAATTCGTGTCCCAAATCAAAACTTGTAAATGGTAATGTTCGTACCACTTCCCTTCAGGTGATCAACTAAATCATGTGCCACTCGTTTCCCTTGATTTACTTCCCTTCTTTCAGCAGATTTCCCCGTATACACTTGTGCTTTTATGACATCATTGGTCTCAAATTCTATAGCAGACCACACTTTTACCCCATACTTTCCAGGTTTCGAAGGAATAAACACTTTGAATGGACATCGTTCCCTGAAAGTACACAGATGCTCATGAACTGCTATGTAACGCCCCTGGACATAAGACGAAATGCATGCATCGACGAATATTTCAAGTACAGGCCTTACAGGTTCAGATTTTGATCCGGAAGCAGCTTTTCTTTCTTCCCTTCTAAGTTTATCATAGAACCGGTGGCACATCAAAATATGACGAAGTCTTGAAAAGCTCATTGTAGCTCGAAAAATAAGTAAGCCATACTCTTCCAACAAAAATTCACTCAGAGGTTTCGCATGTGCCTTATGCAATCCTCCTATTATTAGAAGACCAATGAATGTCTTCAGCTCCGTAGAATAAAGTTAGATCTAGCATTCAAGAGTTGGGTACAGAGTTTGATTATCTTTTGCATGATTATTGGTATGCATTACGATTATACTCTGCATGTGATTAACGATAAAACTTCTGAAACAATCTGCCCTTGTCTGTAATTGTGGTCTAAGGTGATGTAGAATATACGCAGTTTCACATATTAAATTCCTTGAAACCTGCTTGCACGCATTAGGTGGTACTGTGTTATATATGTGATCTGTACACTTCTAGACACAAAAGTAGATACACTCTTTACCTGAAAACCTGTAACATCTTCTTCACAGTCACTCATATCCACTTCATCTCAGACCTATATAAGCCGGCCGTTGTGGCCGAGCGGTTCTAGGCGTTTCAGTCCGGAACTGCGTGACCGCTACGGTTGCAGGTTCGAATCCTGCCTCGTGCATGGATGTGTGTGATGTTCTTAGGTTAGTTAGGTTTAAGTAGTTCTAAGTTCTAGGGGACTGATGACCTCAGATGTTAAGACCCATAGTGCTCAGCCATTTGAACCATTTGAAGACCTATATGTCTTCCTCTATCATATCTCCATGAGCATCACTGACGTCCTTATTTCCTAAAATTTATTCATTATCACTATCACTCCTCTGTAAATCTATCAGAGCCTGGTCGAGACTGTAGCCCTTTGGCAAAATGTACATCTTAATCCATGACGAAAAAAATGTAACACCACGTCTTCCTTCCACAAAACTCAATTGCAAACTGTGAATTTGTCTTAAAAATACACGTGAATATATTTTCTAATCATTGTCTCCAACCATATACAAATGAATGTCGATTTGTAAGGTGCATTGTTGCCAAGATTTATTTTCGTAACAAAATTAATATATAACACTGAGAATCACATATTGTATACCTGGGGGATTTTCTGACCCCACTGCAGAAATTTCAAATTGTCTTACTACGAACTCTGATATAATCATAAATACTTCACCCACTTATAATAAAACGTAAGTGAATAGCATATGTGGAAGATGAGTAGTCTCCACCCACATTAAAACTGTTTATTTATAGTTAAACAAGCCTTGGGGTCTAGAAAGACCCCAGACATCATGCGATGGTTAAATGCGAGAAAGTAAGAAAAACGGATGCGAACTAAAATAAAGTAGAATATGAACAATATACTAACAGCGCATTTCATTCGAGTAGTTCCCATACGGATTCCTAGAAAGTAGCAAATGTCCACAGAAAGCTACGTGCCGCTACCAGCTTCTATGTTGTATGAAACACAAAGAAATATGGAATCATTTACACTGCTTAGTATTATGGACGAGCAAACATGATACGGATTACGAGCAATATATTCACTGTTCAAATCGAAGTGTGCAAAACACATGAAGTCGTAATCAGAGCCAAAGTGCTACCAAACCAATGTTTTGAACGAAACCAAAACAAATATGGAAGATTTTAAATCTGCCAAGAGGAAACCGAGGTGACAGACTGGAAAACTTGCAGTGCTCCAAGTGGCCTGGCAGCGAGTCAGGGTGTTTTTACCGGAAGTTCCAATAAGAGTTTCACTCCGTAGGGGCAAGGCTAATGGTCTCTTTCTGTAGCGCCAGAGTCTGTGTCGGGCATCAGAGCGACCGAACGCAGCGTTACCAGGATCTGATGAGAGAGCAAGAGCGACAACAAGGAGATAGTCCTGTGCGTGATTGCATACCAGTCGGAATTTGTACACGTTGCCGGAGAAGTAGAATGTCAAAACGTTGTGCGCGGTGCCAGAATCATCGAGGGCGTTCTGTGCAGAGTGGTTGGTCCCCAAATTGTCGCCGAGCAGCAGATCCGGCGAGTTTTGGAGAGTGCACCTGGGGAGACGTGTCGTGGCCGCTGGATGATTACACAAGCCAGTGGCCCCACCGCAGGTGTGGTCTTGCTGTCTATGGGCACGTCGGGAAGCAGCAGAACTGCGGAGTCTTCCGGTGTGGGTGGCGGTTGGCAGCTGACAACTTGTGGTACCGGACCTGTATGCTAGGAGGGCTCTGTGGCTACTGTTTGTTACGTTACCACCCGGAGTCGGCTGGGGAGCAGTGGTGCAGCTAGTTGGAATAGTTGGAATCCTATGGAGCAGAGCGGCAGCTGGCGGCAGTCAACACACAGGGTGCTGGCCCAGACTCAGGAAGAGTGGAAAACCGGGTGTTTTGCTGGTGCCTAGGAAGACTGCATGATAGTGCACAGGCGTCGCTGTGATTAGTACTGTATGACACGTACATAGGACTGCTCAAGGTACCTTTCAAGGACAGCAGTGTGCAACTGGCATGGTGTGCTAACGGTTATAGGTTTTGTGGCTCATGTCAGTAGATTGATTTAGTTTTGAAAGTGTGTTGCTGATGATCCATTATCTCCTACAGATGACTGCAGAACAAATATTGTGGGCATAGTAACGCTGCACGCAGTGTTCAGTAGGGAGATTCCTGGGTGTGGTGAAACGTCCCCTTAGAACAATTATACTTGACTGTGCTTAAACTGACACACAATATTTTTTTTTTTTGGGCAACGCAATCTGACTTTCAAAAATCCCTACAAAAGAATGGCCCTGACTAACATTAAAATATACCTTTCACAAATCACTTACCTCACAAAAATCTTCATTACTCGAACTACTGCAATACAGCGAGCGCCACTACTGCCAGCTAAATAAAAGATTCAAACTACTGAAGGGACTAACTATTGATAGGCATAGTTAGCAAATGAAAGATTTTAATAGAGAACAAACATTGTATTTACCTTAATAGTCATAATATATATATATATATATATATCAGTTCATAACATCCATTCTTACAAATATCAAAACTCCGCCATTTCTCTCCCCACATCCACCACTGCTGGCGGCTCACTTCCCACTGCGCAACGCTACGTGCTGTTCACATCCAGCTGCCGCTGCCCAACACTACAATGGCAGACAACAATTCAAACTAGCCACAGACTGCACACAGCACAGCCAGTGATTTTCATACAGAGCGCTACGTAACGTTGCCAATAAGAAAACATAAACAGCCTACTTACAGTGGTAATAAAACGTTGTCCTCTAATTCTAAATTTTTGAGTCCCATATAAAAAAGCGCAATCTGATTAACTCGCGAGAGAATTTTTTTGGTTTAATTTCCCCGAATTTTCATGTTGTTCACAAGATTGCAACACCTATTATCCTTGTCACGCGTAATTAAAGCATATAAGCATGGTTTTTTTCGAATGTACTTTTGACGAAACAGCAAATCTGGCACCTGGAGTTTAATTTTTTTGTTAATCATACCTTCAGGCTTCTTGCGGAGATATTTTCATAGCCATTTTCATCCCCTGACAATAATTTGTTTGCATCTAACCTACCAGTTGTTTATCTGTTTTTATAAATGTGTATTTAAATTTCTCTAATGTAAAGAAAGATTTTCTTATAAATTTTCGTCCAATATTGCACTTCCCTAGATGTTCACTTTCCAGGAACAATGAAACATGTATTTGAACTTTTTTTTTAGTTTTCATTGAGTAGTCAAATATCAATTGTCACAGATGTAGTCATAAATATCCTTTAAAAGTTCCCTCGTAATTATTCATTTTCTAAAAATTTCACCCACTCTCTTACCCTCTTGGTGGTCGAATTTCCAAAAATATTCCTGAAAATCTTTTTTTCTTATTATCTGGCTGAGAAAGCAAATGTCAGTTTTCGTAGTCCTAGCTTCAAAATTTCCCTGTTTCACACCCTTAGTTGTGAAATTTCGGACAATCCCTTCTTAAAGGATACTTACAACGTACGATCCACACCATCTCCAAATTCAGTGTTTCTATCCTTAGTAGTTTGGGCTGGGCCATGATGAGTCAGTGTATGAGTCTGACCCTGTTTAACCTTCTTAGGGTCTGAATTTCCGAAAACAGTGAAACATGTGTTTTTCACCTCTAACCGAGAAGCTACACAATAATTTTGAAAGATTTAGCTTCAAAAAGGGTTTTGCAAAGAAATATTTTCGCAGTGTTTCATCTCCTGTTTAACCCTCTTAGGGGTTGAATTTCCAAAACCAGTCGCATGCATATGCTTTACTTCTAACAGAAAATCCAAAAACAAATATCCATAGATTTATCTTCAAAAATGTTTGCACAATGAAATAATCATAAAAATTTTCATCCTGCATTCCACCCCACTGGGGTGGAATTTCCACAAACAATGAAAGAATTATATTTTTACTCCTACATGAGAAGTCAAATTAAAATTTTCATAGGTTTAGGTCTCAAAATGATTTCATAAGTAAATACTTTCATAAAAAATCTCATCCCCCGTTCCACCCACTTAGGTTAGGAATTTCGCAAAATCTTTTCTTAAACGATGCCTACATTATAAAATGCACAACTGTTGTACGTAGAAACATAATTCATAGTACACAACATTTTATTACAGTGTTTTACATCGAATAAATATCTGTCACCAACAAACGTTGTTTATTACAAAATCTGTTACAAAAGGGCACAACACGCCGCCAGGCCCAACATTATGCCAACAGCGGTCGCTTGATTCATGAAGACTTTGGTTACGAGAGGGTACAGGAAACTTCTAAATGAAGAACCAGCATCACACGTTTAATAATATACATAATGATTTTACAAGAGCACAACCCGCCCTGAACTCGGAATTGTACAACACCTTGTCCATAAATATAATTAACTCAATGATTTCCTACATAAGAAAACTGTAGAACCCGACTTTAAATAAAATGTGCCAGGTGTCAGTTAATTGCGCCGCAAAATTACTGTGCAGTTACTTTACTTGAGATATGGAAAACACAGTAAAGCATTGAAAAGAACTTTAACACACATATAAAAATAAAAATCCATAGGTCTGAAAAATCAACCAGGACACTGACGTACCAAATTCACATAAGGGTAATAAAGCTCAGTCCTGTTAGGACAAAACAACAATAAAAGCACAGGCATTGAAGAAAGTCTTACAGAGTTAGCGATGCTCACGCATAATATGCCGAACCAAAGTTCAGTTCTATTCAGCCACATTGCCTTCCCAATGCGACAGCAACTACAGGCGATTAGCACTAATCTTATACCAATTTTAGAGACTCACAAAATTGTCGCTGCCCAGTACAGTTAAAAAGATCAACTAAATCCACTGCAACGAGGAACTTTCTTCAGCCCGAGACCCATCTCTCCATATAAGCCCGTGTACGACGGCTAAATAGCGCATCACAACATTGCTCGACTTCCACCGTTGCTTACTACAAGTTTTGAAATATAATCCTGCACCACACCATTTCTTGCCTGCCCTAAACTCAGCTTCCACGGAGCACTGCAATTCCCTCAGTTGTAAACGACCACATTCACCTGCTCGTCCATAAATGTCCCACCGTTTTTATGTTATTGACTTTCGCTTCCCCCCCCCCCCAGGTGGGGGGGGGGATTGGGGCTTCCTGGCGGCAGTAATATGCCACTCTGCATCCTACAGAAGAGTTTAAAAATTTAATGAGTAGGGAATAAACAATAAAAGCAAGCGATAAAACTGTGACTGGTTAAAACTGTAACAGGGTGAGCAGTAGCGGAAGTTAAAGTGTAAAAACAAAGGGTAGGTGATGCTGATTAAAACACATAGTAAGTAGACAAGCACAATTAAAAGAACATGATGGTGACAGTCTGGTTTCTGTTTGCAAGAGTTAAAAGAACACACCTTGTGACAGGATGGCGTCTGTTCACAACACGTAGAAAACAGGATGCACAACTCTGACACATCACTTAAACACAGCACTATAGACAAGAAGGCTAATCGGGGGGGGGGGGGTGTTGGAGTACCCAGACAGGAGAGGGGAGAAAAGAGGGGAGGAGAGGAAAAGCAAAAGGGAGGGAGTGGACACAGTAAAAGGAGGGGGCGCATGGGTAGATGCGAGAAGGAGTGGGGAAGGCAAAAGGGGGGAAAGCAAAAGTAATTAAATAGCGGGGAGGTGGGGAAAAAAGAAACTGGATGGAATTTAGGGATGGGGGTAGAGTGAGCCTGGGAAAAAGGGAGAGGGTTAGAGTAGGAGGGAAAAATGAGATAGAGAGGGCATCATCTGGGAGGGGGAGTTGACAGAAGCCTCCCTGGGAAAGAACATGGAGAGTGTAGAAATGGAGGATAGTGGGGACACAACGGTGAAGGCGTGGCAGTGGGTGGGGCTTGGTGAAGAGAGGAGAAACCAGGGCAAGGGAGGATCAAGTCGGCGGGAAGTGCGGAAGACTGGAATATGTTTGCGGAAAAAGAGCAGATGGTGGAAAGGGGGTGGGGTGGGGTCCCACCGGTCTGAGCTTTCCTCCTTTAAGCTTCGGCGCTGCACGCCAGCCAACTCGCGACGAGCGATATACCCCCGGCCGACACCAAGATTCTCAGCAGTCTACTACTTTTGTCAAGGGCTTGTCATGCGCTTACGACCTGATAGTATTCATAGTGTCAAACGAAGAGTGTTTGTAAGGAACGTTTCCTATTAGTGCAATATTTATGCTTAGAAGAGCATTGCCGTATATGATTCATTATGTTGTTCTGACGTAGACAGTCTTGTAGGAGGCGATGGATATTTGTAAATGTTAAAGCCATTTTATATGAAAGCTATATTTGTAGAAATCGCTGTTATTTTTATAATGATGGCTAGATTCGGCAAGTTTCAACTATTTTCAAATCACGTTAGTACAAGCAGCAGTGTCTACAACGACCATTGAAGGCAGAAACTTTGTCAGGTTATGATAAAGTGTCGACCTGTAATGGTCGTTGCTACTGCTTGCACTAACGTGATTTCAAAACGGCCGTTCGAATTTATAGAAACTCTTCATCACCATACAAACAAATACGATTGTGACAAATAAAGTGATCATATAAGAAGATGATCATTTAGCGCTTTACTGTTAACTTATTAATTAATATCTGATTGAACTTTTATGGTATTATGTAATGTGAGACATAGAAAATACGTGAAGGGTGATTAATTACCTCTGTTAGTAAACTACTGGTAGTGCTATTTCCCTCGCTGAACGTTTTTGGATTCTTGGTTTTGGTATTACCATCATTGATTTTGAGCCAGTTTACTTCATTGCATGTATTGCGCTGTTTCAAAATTATTGTATCAGGAGAATTTTATGTCATAGCTAGTGACTGTGTTCAGTATCAGTGTGTTAGTAAGTGGTATCACTGTTGAACTCTCATAAAGCTTCACACACTCCAACACTTCCACTTGTGAGGTAACGGGCGACTTGTAGCGCACTGAAAATATTTTCGGAGGTGGCATGCCCGCACGGGCCGCTTGGTGGCCGCGGGCCGCTCGGCAGGCCTACCACGTGGTACAGACGTTGGCCGAAGCAAGAGGGGTCCACCGCCAGCGTGGCTGGGAATTCCATGGTGACGCTGTATCGATGAACGAGGCATGCGGGAAGTGCCACAGATGGCGGACTTCGTGAAACCTTAATGGCAAACATTCCACAGTTTGTAAGGAAATTGATCATAGTCAGAGGAATCATAATAGCTCAAAAACAAACATATAAATTACCATTATTTTCACGACAATTCTGATGGTGATATGAGATTTTCAATACTTTTATTAGTTTAAATTTTAGTATCTGACGATGAATTATACAAGTAACACCCAGCAACGAATTTCCAAAATCTAAAGGTTCTTCTGATTATGTCGATCGACATGTCTTCAGAGAGCTGTTACTGTAACCCTGAATTGGTATAATTTACAGATATGTATCTTGAATAGTACATGAGTTATTGGAGGCGAAAGTGGCCGATGACTATCGATCGTGTTTGGCCGTAACTACTCCACAGTTACATGAAAAGGCGGTAGCAGCATCGTTATAAATGTATTTATTCATTTATGTCTTTGTTTATACCTGATATATACTATTCATGCAGAAATTGGTCAATTATTTACTGATTTTTAGTAATCACAGAGACATTAGGCTACTGACTTACTTCTGTTCTACTCTTTTGATATATGTTTATTTCATTGTTTAAAAATGGTTCAAATGGCTCTGAGCTCTATGGGACTTAACATCTGTGGTCATCAGTCCCCTAGAACTTAGAACTACTTAAACCTAAGTAACTTAAGAAAATCACTCACACTCATGCCGGAGGCAGGATTCGAACCTGCGACCGTAGCAGCCGCGCGGTTCCGGACTGAGCGCCTAGAACCGCGAGACCACCGCGGCCGACTTCATTGTTTATGTATTTAATAATGTGTGTTAGAGAATGTATATGGTCCAGCCATAGGAATATTTATTTTAAATTATTTAAATGTAAGTCCAGTATTCCGAATGTGTTTCAATATGTTTGTGAATATACATTGTCTTGGAAACTTGGAGGAAACGCTCTAGCCAACCACAGCACTCGTTACTAAGGGAGGCGACTACCAAAGTGAATGGAGGGGAGTTTCGAACAGGGCGGTGTGAGGGACAGTCGCACAGGACACGAGGAGTTCTGGAGAGGACGGGATGGACGTGGCGGCGCGATGCACACACAGTCATGCGCGAGATACGAGATTTTTTGTCTAATTAACTACTCACTCGAAATCGATGAAACTGGCGTCACTTCTCGACGTAATCGCCCTGCATACGTACACATTTTTCACAACGCTGACGCCATGATTCCATGGCAGCGGCGAAGGATTCTTTAGGAGTCTGTTTTGACCACTGGAAAATCGCTGAGGCAATAGCAGCACGGCTGGTGAATGTGCGGCCACGGAGAGTGTCTTTCATTGTTGGAAAAAGCCAAAAGTCACTAGGAGCCCGGTCAGGTGAATAGGGAGCATGAGGAATCACTTCAAAATTGTTATCACGAAGAAACTGTTGCGTAACGTTAGCTCGATGTGCGGGTACGTTGTCTTGGTGAAACAGCACACACACACACAGCCCTTCCCGGACATTTTTGTTGCAGTGCAGGAAGGAATTTGTTCTTCAAAACATTTTCGTAGGATGCACCTGTTACTGTAGTCCCTTTGGAACGCAATGGGTAAGGATTACGCCCTCGCAGTCCCAGAACATGGACACCATCATTTTTTCAGCACTGGCGGTTACCCGAAATTTTTTTGGTGGCGGTGAATCTGTGTGCTTCTATTGAACTGACTGGCGCTTTGTTTCTGGATTGAAAAATGGGATCCATGTCTCATCCATTGTCACAACCGATGAGAAGAACGTCCCATTCATGCTGTCATTGCGCGTCAACATTGCTTGGCAACATGCCACACGGACAGCCATGTGGTCGTCCATCAGCATTCGTGGCACCCACCTGGATGACACTTTTCGCATTTTCAGTTCGTCATGCAGGATTGTGTGCACAGAACCCACAGAAATGTTAACTCCGGGGGCGATCTGTTCAACAGTCATTCGGCGATCCCCCAAAACAATTCTCTCCACTTTCTCGATCATGTCGTCAGACCGGCTTGTGCGAGCCTGAGGTTGTTTCGGTTTGTTGTCACACAATGTTCTGCCTTCATTAAACTGTCACACCCACGAACGCACTTTCGACACATCCATAACTCCATCACCACATGTCTCCTTCAACTGTCGATGAATTTCAATTGGTTTCACACCACGCAAATTCAGAATACGAATGACTGCATGCTGTGCAAGTAAGGAAAACGTCGCCATTTTAAGTAATTAAAACAGTTCTCATTCTCGCCGCTGGCGGTAAAATTCCATCTGCCGTACGGTGCTGCCATCTCTGGGACGTATTGACAATGAATGCAGCCTCATTTTAAAACAATGTGCATGTTTCTATCTTTTTCCAGTCCGGAGAAAAAAAATCGGAGGCCTTAGAACTTGAATGCACCTCGTACTTGGAGTGTGGAGTGGTTTGTGTGTGGTCGCGAGACATATAAATACTTCGGTGTGCGGACTTGTGCTGTTGTGAGATTTCTGTAGCTTGTACAGTGAAGACGTAGGATGCGTTTAGAAGTAAATATCTCGCGAGCTGTGTTGTCGTCCGTAACTAATTATGTGCTATATGAACCTATTGTTTGCCTGTTATTCTGCTTATATTTCATTTAATTGCTGGACCATCGACACCAATAAGTGTTTTGCAAAAATATACCGCAATCTCAAAAGTATTTCTACTATCGTACTCATCATTTAAAGTTGTTAAGATAGTACCTCCAGGTTTTATTTAATTGCAGTCTTTCATTTATAAACGTCTGTGTTACGTTCAAAATTCGCAATTGTCGAGTTATTGGAAATTTCGACCATTCGATTCATGGGTCTCTTGATATTGCATACTGTACACTCAGCAGTATTTGGCTTGTAATGTGGCAACTACGTATCCCAGCCCCTAGACAATGAAACCAGCCAAGGGTTTTAATATTTCATCACTGAGTCAGAGGGTATGTAGTTGAGGGCCACCACATCACACCACATCATTTAATATGTTTGAAAGCCCACAACTGGGGGCTCGTCCGGATTTTGGGTGCTGCAAAGTGGTAATTCCTTTGCTCTCTGTTATTCAGCGTACTATGCGAAGTGTAAAATCCTTTGCAAAACCTGTAGAGATTTCTCTCACAAAACACGGTGTGAGACCGGTTTTTTTCTTCGTCAGTAGGTTTCTGGTAATAGTGAAATTACGCAGTAGTTTTCATAAGTAACTCATGCTCCGCATATAGGTCCTAATCTATCACGTAGAAGGCAATTTGTGTGGGGGCTCAGCGTCTAAATAAGTTGGGTGTAGGGAACAGGAACAGCTAGATCAGATAAGTGCCTGCGCAAAGAGTGAAATAATGTTTGAATCTGAAGTTCTAGCTCCACTTATAGATCTCGTGAATATAAAGCGGTCATCTAGTGTGTGTAATTCTGAAAACGGAAGTGAGCCGGTTAGTTTGAAATCAGATCGCAAAAGTGTAACTAGTAGGAATTCAGGCAAGGGGAATCAATGTGGGGACTGAAATAGGTTACGCTGTGAAAGTGGAAGTTGAAAAAATTGTGGGTAACCCTGAAAAAGCAATTGATGATAAATTAAAATGTGTCAAAGTGTATATGGGGAAAATTACAGACGAAGTTGTAATAGCAAAATCTAAAATCGAATCAGTGGACAAAGAGCTTGGGGAAAAAATGGCAAGGTAAGGGACTGTATTAAAGCGCAAGATGCTCACAAAAGCGATATAAATTTAGCAAATACTGACATTGCCAATCGTATTGGAGAGGGGGAGAAAGAAGTGAGCAAAATTAAAGATAAAATAGAGTCCAGAGTCACTAGAGGAATGAATTTAAAAAACAAATGCAACAGATTAAATGTGATTTAAATTCATTAGACTTTGAACATGCCATGGCGGTTGTAAATATCCCTTGGGCAAATACCAGATCTGTTACACAGGTGACTGTAGATATAACCCAGTAAATTTCTTGGCTGTGTGTAGGGACGTTTTGTTCACGGCATGACGGACGAAGTGAAAATAAAATGCGTTAAACGGCATTTGGAGGGAGACCCACAGTCTTGGGCAAATGTTAAATGTAGTTCGTATGAATCGCACGAAGGGTTCGAAAAGTGTTTTTGGAATGAATTTTGGAGCGAGGCAAAACAGATGTGGATCTAAAATGAATTATTAAATGGGCTGAGTTACAGATACGGTAATGGCACGATGATAGATTGTTGCAATAGCGAATTTGGCAAACTTATGCATCTGAAAAATACTTTGGGAGTTTTAATGGAAATTACAACGTTAAAAATGAGACTCCCCAAAGATTTGCAGTGGTATCTTGTCCATAGTTCATGTGATTCCAGGGACGAATTCTTAGAATTTGTAGAAAAATTAGAGAGGGATCTGAAGTTCAAATCTCAGAGTAAAGCGGGTGGTAGTTATCAAATTGGGAATCCAAATAATCACCACCAAAATAATAATCGTGAGAGAAATCAAGGGAATGATCAGAGAGATAGTAGCTGGAATGAGCGGAATGATCAGAGAACGGACAGGAGTGATAACCTCCATGAAAGGGATCCTAGTAAAGAGCAGAGATTTGACAGGAGAAATCCGCGCGAAGTGCAATCGCGTAACAACCCGTCGGGAAACTGATGTTCGCCACATCTCAGGTCCGTGGATGGCAATCTAAACAGGCGATGAAAAAGACTTGAGATAGTGGTAATGGTAGAGATGATGATAGGTTTGGAGGAAGGCAACAAATATGTAATGTGGAGTATGGTAAAGAGGAAGGCTAAATAGGTGGCACTTTCAATAAATGCAGGTGTGAACAGCGTAAGCATAGATTTGTGAGAGAATTAAGTAAAAGTAATGGGAATAAATTTGTGGGGAATGAAGTAAGTTATGAATGTGTAATGAATGAGTGTATGAATGGTCATAAATGGGATTCAGTTGTTCAAAAAGAAGTTAAAGAGGAGATGAATTTTGTGAAAGCATATTGTGTGGAGAGTTCTGAAGCGGTGTTAGCAAACAGCAGCAATTGCAGTAGGGAAGGTGTTGCACTAGCAAGTATTTGTGAGTCGGCGAAAAGCTTCGGTGTCAGTACAGGTGGCGTAGCTTTGGTCTCGCCAGCTGCAAAAAGGAGGGTATTTTTGTTTCGGTGGAAAGCAGTGGAAGTTAAAAACGTATCGGCGGAGGTAGACGATTTCTTTTTAAAGGAACAGAGTAATAGTAATTTATGTAATGATTTAAAAGCTACTGGTACTGATAATTTGGAGGAAGGAATTTACGCGTTTCTAGTCACGAATGAAGGCGAAACAAAACTTATTGATGAATGCGTGGATCTAAAACATTTTTCTAAGTATGAATGCGAGAATGTATGTAAAGTAAGATCGGGGCTTAATCTGCATGAAAACGGTGTAGAAATGGCAGTGTCTGCTGATTTTTATCCGATCACAGCGGAATGTAGCAAACCTGGTAGTACCAAAATTGTACGAAATTGTAGCAGCAATTTGTGTAATGTAGCGATGGAGAATAAAGTTGTGTATGATTCACGTAAACTTAATTTGTGTCGACGGTGGAAAGTAAGGTGTATGATGTGAATTTTTGTAGTGATTTTAATGGTGTATCAGCAGATAAGGTTGCTGAGATGAATATTAATGGTGATGATGGCTTAGGCATCGATGTATTATTGCAGGAAGATAAAGTGTTTAACAGTCAATTGATGTGTAATTTTGTTGAATCTGCAAGTGTCGATGTTTTGGAGGGGAAAAGGAGTAAAGAAGTGTATGCTGTGGGAAGTGAATCGGCGAAGTTTGTGGAAGAACGAACAGAAAATTTAGAGCGGGCTGAAGTAAATAGTGTGGATGGGGATAGTTTGTGTAATGAAGTTCGTACGAAATGGTATATGAAGGAGGAGTGTGATTCTAGTGAGAGTGATTGGTGTTGGCACGGTAGAACGATACGGTCGTTGCTGCCGCATATGTGGAAACTAGATAAGTTTAAAATTATAAGGGTATATATGGTATGAACCATGGACCTTGCCGTTGGTGGGGAGGCTTGCGTGCCTCAGCGATACAGATAGCCGTACCGTAGGTACAACCACAACGGAGGGGTATCTGTTGAGAGGCCAGACAAACGTGTGGTTCCTGAAGAGGGGCAGCAGCCTTTTCAGTAGTTGCAAGGGCAACAGTCTGGATGATTGACGGATCTGGCCTTGTAACAATAACCAACACGGCCTTGCTGTGCTGGTACTGCGAACGGCTGAAAGCAAGGGGAAACTACGGCCGTAATTTTTCCCGAGGGCATGCAGCTTTACTGTATGATAAATGATGATGGCGTCCTCTTGGGTAAAATATTCCGGAGGTAAAATAGTCCCCCATTCGGATCTCCGGGCGGGGACTACTCAAGAGGATGTCGTTATCAGGAGAAAGAAAACTGGCGTTCTACAGATCGGAGCGTGGAATGTCAGATCCCTTAATCGGGCAGGTAGGTTAGAAAATTTAAAAAGGGAAATGGATAGGTTAAAGTTAGATATAGTGGGAATTAGTGAAGTTCGGTGGCAGGAGGAACAAGACTTCTGGTCAGGTGACTACAGGGTTATCAACACAAAGTCAAAGAGGGGTAATGCAGGAGTAGGTTTAATAATGAATAGGAAAATAGGAATGCGGGTAAGCTACTACAAACAGCATAGTGAACGTATTATTGTGGCCAAGATAGATACGAAGCCCACACCTACTACAGTAGTACAAGTTTATATGCCAACTAGCTCTGCAGATGACGAAGAAATTGAAGAAATGTATGATGAAATAAAAGAAATTATTCAGATAGTGAAGGGAGACGAAAATTTAATAGTCATGGGTGACTGGAATTCGAGTGTAGGAAAAGGGAGAGAAGGAAACGTAGTAGGTGAATATGGATTGACAATGTTGACTGGAATACTTTCAAATTCTGAAGGTGGCAGGGGTAAAATACAGGGAGCGAAAGGCTATTTACAATTTGTACAGAAACCAGATGGCAGTTATAAGAGTCGAGGGACATGAAAGGGAAGCAGTGGTTAGGAAGGGAGTAAGACAGGGTTGTAGCCTCTCCCCGATGTTATTCAATCTGTATATTGAGCAAGCAGTAAAGGAAACAAAAGAAAAATTCGGAGTAGGTATTAAAATACATGGGGAAGAAATAAAAACGTTGAGGTTCGCCGATGACATTGTAATTCTGTCGGAGACAGCAAAGGACTTGGAAGAGCAGTTGAACGGAATGGATGGTGTCTTGAAGGGAGGATATAAGATGAACATCAACAAAATCAAAACGAGGATAATGGAATGTAGTCGAGTTAAGTCGGGTGATGTTGAGGGTATTACATTCGGAAATGAGACACTTAAAGTAGTAAAGGAGTTTTGCTATTTGGGGAGCAAAATAACTGATGATGGTCGAAGTAGAGAGGATATAAAATGAAGACTGGCAATGGCAAGGAAAGCGTTTCTGAAGAAGAGAAATTTGTTAACATCGATTATAGATTTAAGCGTCAGGAAGTCATTTCTGAAAGTATTTGTATGGAGTGTAGCCATGTATGGAAGTGAAACATGGACAGTAAATAGTTTGGACAAGAAGAGAATAGAAGCTTTCGAAATGTGGTGCTACAGAAGAATGCTGAAGATTAGATGGGTAGATCACATAACTAATGTGGAAGTATTGAATAGGATTGGGGAGAAGAGAAGTTTGTGGCACAACTTGACCAGAAGAAGGGATCGGTTGGTAGGACATGTTCTGAGGCATCAAGGGATCACCAATTTAGTATTGGAGGGCAGCGTGGAGGGTAAAAATCATAGGGGGAGACCAAGAGATGAATACACTAAGCAGATTCAGAAGGATGTAGGTTGCAGTAGGTACTGGGAGATGAAGAAGCTTGCACAGGATAGAGTAGCATGGAGAGCTGCATCAAACCAGTCTCAGGACTGAAGACCACAACAACAACAATAGAAAAATTGCAGAAGTGAAAAGCTGTTCTAATTTGTAATTAGAGGTAGTAATTTTTGAGGAATAATTTCATATGTTTGACTTGGTTAGTCATTACCAATTTGTTAGTTTATTGTGGCAATGTATATTTGCTAGAGCAGGAAGTTTAGGCACTGAATGTGCATGGATGTCAGTGTCTGCGTGGATTTAAGTAAAATAAGTATTGATTTGTGCTTTGTATAAGAGTGTGGCAGAGAATTAGTGGTCAATTTGAAGGGTATTAAAATTGTAATTGTTTGTGAACGCAATTTTGGTGTGTAGAGGTATGAAGGATTGAATGAAATCAATTTGAGCTTACCGTGAATCAGTCGTTTGCCTTGTCACTTTGTTCCTAAAGTATCGTTTCCCATTGGAGGGGATCCTTAGCTAGAATCCTGGTTGGTTGTGGGAAATGGTTTGCTGACAGACTTCTACATTTTCTTTCGTTGTACTCAGATTTATCATGATAAACGGCGGAGCTCGGAATTCAGAGGCAGACACGATCTCTGCGAAGCACTGGGTCAAGAGACTGATGTGAGTTGATTCGTGCTAAAATCCGTGTGAGTGGGTGAAGTGCGACGAAAAAAATTAGTGCAAGAAGGCACCTTAGCGCTAAGTGAGTGGCACAAGAAGAGCTTACACAATCGCACACAAGTGAAACATTAAAAATTTTTATTTCGCGTTCAAAAAATTGATTACGCATAACTGAAGTGGAGGCATTTGTTTAATACGCCGTTTCGTCATAATTTTTGTTAGTTTAAGTTATTTCGAAATTCATGCTGCTCCCACAACACTACAAATGTCTTGTAAAGACTAGGGGTCTGGAGTTTAATCATTTAATTCTGTTCTTTTAAATTTGTTTTATATGTACTTGTATGAACTGAAAGGTGCTACTTCTGAATATTCCAGCTGGCCACAATGTTAATAAGTGGAGGTGTGTGAGGTAACGGGCGAGTTGTGATGGCCTGGAAATATGCGGAATGGGCGTGGCTGCAGGGGCCGCTCGGCGGGCACGGGCGGCTCTGCACGCAGACCACGTGGTGCCAGACGTTGGCCGAAGCCAGAGGGGTCCAGCTGCCGCGTGGCTGGGAGTTCCATGGTGACGCTATGTCGATGAAGGAGACGTGCATGGAGTGCCAAAGATGGCGTACTTGGTGAAACCTTAACAGCAGACATTTCACAGATCATATAGAAATTAATAGTAGCCAGAGGAATGATGATACCTCAAAAACAAACATGTACACTACCATTATTTGCACGATGATTCTGATGGTGAAAACACATTTTCAATATCTTTATTGGTTTAAAGTTTAGAATCTGACGATAAATTATACAAGTAACACCCAGCAACGAATTTCCAAGATCTAAGCGGTTCTTTCGATTTTGTCGATAGACATATCTTCAGAGAGCTATTAATGTAAACGTAAATTGGTATACACTACAGGCATGTAACTTGAATAGCACATGAGTTATTGGAGGTCAAAGTAACCGATTACTATCGATCGCGTCAGGCCATAAGTACTCCACAGTTACACAAAAAAACGGTAGCAGCACGCTTATAGATATATTTATTCGTCTATGTCTTTGTTTATATCCGGTATTCATGAAGAAATAGGTCAATTATTTACTGTGTTTTAAAATGCGCAGGGACATTAGGCTACTGACTTACTTCTGTTCTATTCTTTTGATATATGTTTATTTCATTGTTTATGTATTTAATAATGTGTGTTAGAGCGTTTTATGGTCCAGCCATAGGAATATTTATTTGAAGTTATTTAAATGTAAGTCCTTTATTTCGAATGTGTTTCATTACGTTTGTGAGTGTACATTGGCTTGGAGACATGGAGGGAGCGCTCTAGCCAATCAAAGCGCTTGTGAGTAAGGGAAGCGACTACCAAAGTGAATGGAGGAGAGTTTGTAACAGGGCGGCGGGAGTGACATGGCACAGGACACGAGGAGTTCTGGAGAGGACGGGACAGGACACTGAAAGGGCTGGACGTGACGGCGCGACTGACGCACTGTCGCGGGAGGGAGACTAGGAGTGTGGAGCAGTTTGCGCGTGGTCGTGAGAGATAGAAATACTTCGGCATTCGGACTTGTGCAGTTTTAAGACTTCTGCGGCTTCTACAGTGAAGACGTAGGATGCGTAGAGAAGTATATATCTAGCGAGCTATGTTGTCGTTCATATCTAATTACGTGTAGTAGCAATTCATTGTTTCCCTGTTATTCAAGTTATATTTCATTTTATTGCTGAGCCATCGAAACCAATAAGTGTTTTGCGAAATATACCGCATTCTCAAAAGTACTTCTACTATCGTACTCATCATTTAAAGTTGATAAGATAGTACCTGCAGATTTTATTTAATTGCAGTCATTCATTTATAAATGACTGTGTTACGTTCAAAATGGCAATTGCCGAGTGATAGGAACCTTCGACCATTCGATTCATGTGTCTATTCATATTGTATACTGTACGCTCAGCAGTATTTGGCTTGTAATGCCGGAACTTCGCATTCCAGCCCCTAGACAATGAAACCAGCCAAGGCTTTTAATATATCGTCACTGAGTCAGAGGGTATACAGTTGAGGGCCACCACATCACACCACATGGTTTAATGTGTTTGAAAACCAGCACACTGCACATTTTTTTTTTCTTCTGACTCATCAATCTTCTGATTGGTTTCATGTGGCCCACCACGAATTCCTTCTTCATCTCAGTGTAGCACATGCAACCTGTTTCCTCAATTATTTGCTGCATGTATTCCAGTCTCTGTCTACAGTTCTTAATCTCTACAGTTCCTTCTAATAACATGGAAGTTATTCCGTGATATCTTAACAGGCGTCCTATCATCCCGTCTCTTCCTCTTGTCAATATTTCCATACATTCCTTTTTTCTCCGATTCTGCGTGCCACCTCCTGATTCCTTAGCTTATCAGTCCACCTAATTTTCAAAATTCGTCGGTTGCACCACATCTCAATTGCTTCGATTCTCTTCCGTTCCAGTTATTCTCCAGTCCTTGTTTCACAACCATACAATGCTGTATTCCATACATTTATTCCTCAGATTGAGGCCTATCTTTGATATCAATAGACTTATCTTCGCCAGGAACGTCTTTTTGTCAGTGCTAGTCGGCTTTTGATGTCCTCCTTGCTCCGTCTGTGAAGTATTGTTTCGGTGCCTAGGCAGCAGAATTCCTTAACTTCATCTACATCGTGACCGTCAATCCTGCTTTTCTCATTTCTGCTACTTCTTGTTAATTTCGTCTTTCTTCTATTTAATCTCATTCCAAATCCTCTATCAAGTAGACTGCTGATTACATTCAGTAAATCTTGTAATTCATGTTCACTTTCAATGAGTATAACAATTTCATCATCGAATCTTAAAGTTGATATCCATTATCCATGAATTTTAATTCCACTTTTTAAACTTCCCTTTACTTTCATCATTACTTCTTCGATGTATATACAGATTGAGCAGCAGAGGGGAAAGACTGCGTCCTTTTCTTATGTCTTTCTAATGTGGGTACTACGTTCTAGATCTTCCACTCTTATTATTCCCTCTTGACTCTCGAACATGTAGTGTATTACCCGTCTTTCCGTCTTACCTTTATTTTCCGCAGAATTTCAAATATGTTACTCAATTTGACACTGTCGAACGCTTTTTCCTGGTTGACAAATCCTATATACGTGTTCCGATTTTTCTTTAGTCTTGCTCCCAGTATCAAACGCATCCTGAGAACTACCTCCTTGATGCCATTAGTACAGATAGTTATCTAACATAGCTTCAGTTCTCTTTTCTATTCTTCTATGTGTTATTCTTGTCAACTACTTGGATGCATGACCTATTAAGTTGAATATGTGAAAATTCTTGGACCTTCCGGCTCTTGCAGACTTAGGAACTGAGTGGATGATATTTCTCCGGAAGTCAGATGGTATATCGTCAGACTGATACATTCAGAATACCAATGTGAACAATCGTCTTCTTGCCACATCCCTCAATGCTTTCAGAAATTCCGTTGGAATGTTATGTATTCCTTCTGAAGTACTTGAACTTAGCTCGTCAAAGCTCTTTTAAATTCTGACTCTAATACGGGATCCCTTATCTCATCGACACCAATTTTTTCAACTGTCTAGACATCCCTTCCCCCCACATAGAGGGCTTCAGTGTACTCCTCCCTCACTTCCCCTCACTCCTCTGCATTTAACAGTGGAATTTCCATTGCACACTGAATATGCTGAGTCAGTAATTCCAATAGTTATTTTTTTCTGAAAGCTTCGTATTTTTCATGCAAGCATTTCGCCTTAGCCTTCCTGAACTTCCTATTTTATTTCCTTCGTAAGCGACTTGTATTAATATATTCCTGAATGTCCCTGAACATTTTTGTACTTCCTTCTTTCATTGAACAAATGAAGTATTTCTTCTGTTACCCGTTATTTCTTCAAAAAATGGTTCAAATGGCTCTCTGCACTATGGGACTTAACATCTGAGTTCATCAGTCCCCTAGAACTTAGAACTACTTAAACCCAAGTAACCTAAGGACATTGTAAGAGGTCGTGGTCTCCTGATCTTCATTGCTTACATATTCCGCCCTCACAATCATTTTCCGCACATCAAGACGTTACATTCGAACCCAAACTCCATAAGATAAAGTCAATGTTGTATTAATTCATGTAAACGATATGCCATTAACAAGTAAGCGCACCATGATTGAAATACTCGAGGTGGTGTACACACATACATTCCAGACACGATGGTCACAGAAGCTTTTAGTGTGGGAGAGAAACCGCACAACGGGACACCGGTCCCTTCAGAGGTCGACCCAGCCTATGACGGCCGGTGACCGCCCATGTAGCGGACAGCGTGGGCCCGAGTGAAAAGGGGGAACGACCCCGTGTTCGGCTTAAAAGCAAATTCCGCTACATTGTGTGGGAGCAGCCAGCCTACGCATTCTTTACACATAGCACGCAGTTTCAGAGTTTTTCACAGGGAGACAGCAAACGCCAAACGCCAATGCTACAGGTTTCCGGATTGGTAACCTTACACGAAACGTCATTCTCCCGTTTTAGAAGAGCAACGATGATTGGCAGACGATATCTCTGACGCCTCGAGCTGAAGGAATAATGAAAGTGAGTGACAGATATACCCCTTCACGTCTGGCATGGAGAGGCGCCGTTCCGTTGTCGCTCTTGCAGCGAGGAACAAGCCTCTCCTCAGTACTTCACTGGAAGAGCACTTCCGTCGAGAGCGAATCGAAGTGCTACTGTATATTGAGTCCTTGCGATTAAGTGTTGTTCACTGTGTTGGCCGACACATTTATTGTGTGGTGTGAACAGACAGAGTTATAGTTAAACGCCTGTGAGCGAATTTTGAGTGGCATCGCGGTGGACTGGTTATCTAACCGGTGTACCATGCCAATAGTTAGGCTAGGAGCGAATAGGAATCCATGACTTCATCAAGGCATAGGGAGAGTTTGATTGGCGCAGGTCAATCCAGATAGAACGAGAGTTATCTTATTTGTCAGCAGCGAGTGGCGCAGACAGCAGTCATCGCAGCTTACGGTATTGTGCGCTACAGCTCTTGCGATCCCCATATTTCCGCCACAACAGTACACTTCACTGCAGTTCACATGCAACAGCCTCGACCATACCTAGCAACATTCTAAAGGCTAATTATTCAAGTTGAGTAGGCGTGCCTCTCAGCCATTCTGCCAAGTCAACAACCATGTTAAACTTTGTATAGAAATTTCATTAGCGAATCCCATCCTTGAGAGGTAGCTTCACATTCCGAAAAGAACTAGGATATAATTTGTTCAATTCATAACTAAAAGTGCCATTGTGATTTCTCAGAATTCTTGCAAAATAAATAATAACTTTCGTTAGTTTCAAGTTTTTTGTACACTAACTAACACTACTCCAGTACCCAAGTTTACCACATGTTATGTAAGAAATTTGGTGAATTTTTGTGTCATTTCCTTACAGCGGATGATTCCAGAAAATATTTATTGCTGATAGTTTTTCTGTCATTTCTCTTTAGAACGTTAGGAGCGTCAGTCTGACTTCTGTAGTAGTGTGGGGGTGGAAATTGCATCTTGCAGGAGCCACAGGGTAAAGGGTACATCTCAGATTAATCCGTTGCGCAGAATAGCAGAATAACAGATCATTCCCACACCTCAGAACATCATACACATCCATGCCCTAGACAGGATTCAAACCTACGACCGCAGCGGTCTCGTGGTTCCAGACTGAAGCGGCTAGAACCGCTCGGCCACACCAGCCGGCTATTTCTTCAAAGTTCCGGCTATTTCTTCGCAGTTATAATCTTTGTGCCTGTGTTTTCAGTTCCAACTTCTGTTACTACCATTTTTACCGAGCCCCATTCTACTGCAACGGAGCCACGTACTGAGCTATTCCTTATCGTAGTATCTACAGCCTTAGACAACTTCAAGAGTAGCTCTTCATCGTTTATTGTTTCCGTATTCCACTTCTTGGCATTTTGATTCTTCCTAACTGGTCTCTTAAACCTAGCCTATTATTCATCAGTACTATATAGTGATCTGAGCCTATATCTGTTCTTGGGTACCCCTTCCTCTCCAGTAGTGGCTTTCTGAATCTCTGTCTGACCATGACGTAATCTAACTGCAATCTTCCGGTATCTCCCGGCCTTTTCCAAGTATGCCTCCCCCTCCTGTGATTCTTGAGCAGGGTATTCGCTAAAGTAGCTGAAACTTATTGGAGAATTTAGTTAGTCTTATTCCTGTCTCATTCCTAGTACCAAGAACTGATTCATCTTTATGTCTTTATTCTACTCCTTCCCCTACAACAACGTTCCAGCTTTATGATTATTAGATCTTTATCTCCCTTTACGTACCGAATTACACATTCAATATTCTCATATGCTTTCTGTATCTCCTCGTCCTCTGCTTTCGGCTTCTGCGTGCGTATCTGAACTATTTTTGTCGGTGTTAGTTTGCTGTCGATTCTGATATGAACAACCCTATCACTGAGTTGTTCAAACTAACATACTCTCTGCACTGCCTTCCTACTCATAACTAATCCTGTTACTGTTGTACCATTTTCTGCTGCTGTTGGTATTATCTTATACTCATCTGACCAGAAATACTTGTGTTCTTTCCGTTTCACTTTCCTGACGCCTACTGTATCTAGATCGAGTCTTTGCATTTCCGTTTTCAGACGTTTTAGCTTTCCTATCATGTTAAAGCTTCTGGCATTCCACGCGCCGACTCGTAGAATATTATGCTTTCGTTGTTTATTCAATCCTATTCTCAGCCGGCCGGGGTGGGCGAGTGGCTCTAGGCGCTACAACTGGAACCGCGTGACCGCTACAGTCGCAGGTTCGAATCCAGCCTCGGGCGTGGATGTGTGTGATGTCTTTAGGTTAGTTAGGTTTAAGTGGTTCTAAGTTCTACGGGACTGATGACCTCAGAAGTTAAGTCCCATAGTGCTCAGAGCCTATTGTAATGGTCGCCTCCTCCTTGGCGGTCCAGTTCCGTAGAACCGAAAAAGGGCCTATTCCTTGGAGAGAAGTTGCTATTATTAGTGAATTTTAATTCATCTCAGTCTTTTTTCTGTGTTATTCATTCGAGTGGTCTGTTATTCGTGAATGTGCTTACGTCGTTCTTCCAAATCTCACGTCTCGGCAGTACGTTTACACATCGTGGCGTTCAGTTGCAGCTGTAGCGGTTTTAAAGTTGTGACAATGTTGTTTCTGCACTGTTATACAGTTATTAAAATTTGTAATTTTCAACTGCGTGTCGTGAGGTTTCTTATTAATTCTACTGAAACATTGCAGTAAAATTTTCATGCACTATTTTAATGCTTTTGAGTGTTCCAGTGGCCGCTTCAATTTTGGATTTCAGCTAAGAAATTGTATGAAGTTTTTGAGGTTTGGTATTAATATTGGCTTAATAGTATTAATAAAAGTTGTTGCTTTCTTTGCGGAGAGAGAATTTCGAAACCACTGTTGTTAGTTCTTCAAATAGTTCTACTGCTGTAATTGAACTTATGTAAAGCAGATGTCTAGTTTTCTCAGTAATTGTTAAAATTTTGCCATGAGTGAGAAGTGTGGCCTTTTCGTACGTTTGTGGGTAGTGGGTTACGGTGTGGGATTTGTTTAAAGTACTTTCATTGGGGGGAGGGGGGAATGCAGTGGGGAAGCCATTGACCATTCTAGCGAGATCCTCTCTTGGAAATACAGAATTTGTAGCAGAAGTAGGTTAGTTGATAGAGGAACAGAAGCATAAGGTCTGTAACGTTCAGGTGCAGTTACAATACGCAAAGCAGGAACTAGGTAGGTTGAGGAGAGTGAATGGTGCTGCGGAATGGGAACTGGTACTTGATAAGGAGGCAGCTAGGAGGAGGAGATATTCAGACAGCTGTACTATGCGTGTAAGAAATAGATTTGACCAACTGTCAGAATTGAGTGTAGAGGAGCCTTTTGAAGCTGTAAGTATAGGAAACCTGCAGCATTCCCAGCAGATAGGAAGCCTAAGTGAGTTGCCGATTCTAACAGAGAGAGGAAGGTTCTGCTGCCAGGTAGTTCGCATGGGAGAGGTGTGAGCCAGCAGTTGCAGGAATGTTGGGGAGTGAGTACAAGATCATCAGCATTGTGAAGCCTAGTGCCGGGTTGGCTCAGATGACTAACGGCATACGGGAGTTATGCAGGTATTATACGAAGAATGTTTGGGTAATGATGTTGGTGGAGCAGGGAGTACTCTTGATAGAGACTGGAAATATAATGTAGGTGGTGACCCGGTAAATGTAGCTCCTCAAACACGTGGCCCTAATGTGCACTTCGTGTATCTCTTTCAGCGTCACAATCTGCTTCATCTTAATGCTGCTGTTAGGCGTGTTAACATTGGGCTGGGGAAGGCACTGATGGCGGAGGGCATGGCTCACAGTGCAGTGGTCCCAGCTGAGTCTATCAATATATCAGGTTTCACTATGCTTGTCCTGCACCTCAATAGGTATGGGAAGGGGAGGCTGGCAATACTTACAGGTGGTAGTTTAGTAGGTTGGGGAGGGATCACGCATGGAAAAATTCCTGTAGTAAGTAGTGTCAGAGCTGCACTTCTTCTATATTGAAATCTGCTGATAGGTACACATGCTTAAAAGAAGTCCCTCTAACAAAGGAATCGCCTTCAGGGGAGGTAACGTATTCAAGTACAGAAGGAATTACCATATTTCATCAAAAAATTATTAGAGAAAAAGTTAGTGAATTGCTTATAGATGAGGACTCTGAGGGTTGGGTTGGGTTGTTTTGGGGAAGGAGACCAGACAGGGAGGTCGTCGGTCTCATAGGATTCGGGAAGGAGGGGAAGGAAGTCGGCCGTGCCCTTTGAAAGGAACCATTCCGGCATTTGCCAGGAGCGATTTAGGGAAATCACGGAAAACCTAAATCAGGATGGCCGGACGCGTGATTGAACCGTCGTCCTCCCGAATACGAGTCCAGTGTTTAACCACTGCGCCACCTCGCTCGGCAAGAGGACTCTGATATTATTGGTATAACAGCGCAGCAGTCAAATAGTTTGAAAATTCAGAGGCTTACTTTAGCAGGATACAGATTACCTGGCTGTTTCCCAAGGAGTTCTTTGCGGAGTGGTGGAGTGGGTATGTATGTAACGAACATTATTCCATTTCAGTCCATACACAAATCGTGGCACTGCACTAAACAAGTATTTGAATTTTGTGCAGGGGCAGGTGAATTTAATGAAACTGAACTTTTAATTCTTGTTGTTTATAGGCCCGTTATCTCTGACCTCAGAACATTTCTGCTCAAGATAGGGAGGGTTCTTGGTTCACATTATAGGAAGTACCAGAAATTAGATTTATGTGGTGACTTCAGTACTAATTTTGTATGTGATTGTGCAAGAAAAAGTATGTTGGAAGATCCGCTAAACACATATGACCTGATGCAGACTGTGCTATTTCCAACCAGGATGCAGGGGAACAGTAGCACAGCCATAGACAACTTTTTTATTCATTCTTCATTACTAGATGGGCATTCTGTTATTAAAGTAATAAATGGCCTTTCAGGTCATGATGAACAAATTTTAAAACTAAAATGTTTTTTTATCAAGCAAATGCTATATATATTCTAGACTATGTAGGAAGCTAATCCAATGGCAATAGAGAGATTTTTAAACCTCGTTGAGGAACAAGACTGGCATAATGGAAAATACCGACAACATAGATGACAAATGTAATGCTCTCCTTAACACATTTCCCATGCTCTTTGAGAGAAGCTTTCCATTACAACGCTCTAAACAGGATACTAGCATTAAAAGGCTGCCTGGGTTGCTGACTAGTGGCATAAGGATATCCTTTAGAACAGAATGGGAATTATATCAAACCAAGGTGAAGGGGAACAGTAGCACAGCCAAATGATGATGACGTCCTCTTGGGTAAAATATTCCGGAGATAATATAGTCCCCCAATCGCATCTCCGGGCAGGGACTACTCAAGAGGACGTCGTTATCAGGAGAAAGAAAACTGGCGTTCTATGGATCGGAGCGTGGAATGTCAGATCCCTTAATCGGGCAGGTAGGTTAGAAATTTTGAAAACGGAAATGAATGGTTAAAGTTAGACATAGTGGGAATTAGCGAAGTTCGTTGGCAGGAGTAACTAGACTTTTTGGTCAGGTGAATACAGGGTTATAAATACAAAATCAAATAGGGGTAACGCAGGAGAAGGTTTAATAACGAATAAAAAAATAGGAGTGAAGCTACTACAAACAGCATAATGCAAGCATTATTGTGCCCAAGATAGACACGAAGCCCATGCCTACTACAGTAGTACAAGTTTATAAGCCAAATAGCTCCGTAGATGTTGAAGAAATTGATGAAACGTATGATGAGATAAAAGAAATTATTCGGGTAGTCAAGGGAGACGAAAATTTAATAGTCATGGGTGACTGGAATTCGAGAGTAGGAAAAAGGAGAGAAGGAAACATAGTAGGTGAATATGGATTGGGGGTAAGAAACGAAAGAGGAAGCCGCCTGGTAGGATTTTGCACAGAGCATAGCTTAATCATCGCTAACACTTGGTTCAAGAATCATGAAATAAGGCTGTATACATGGAAGAAGCCAGGAGTTAATAGAAGGTATCAGATAAATTATATAATGGTCAGACAGAGATTTAGGAACCAGCTTTTAAACAGTAAGACATTTCCAGCGGCACATGTGGACTAAGTCCACAATCTATTGGTTTTGAACTGTAGATTAAACCTGAAAAAAGTGCAAAATGGTGGGAATGTAAGGAGATGGGACCTGTATAAACTGACTAAACCAGAGGTTGTACTGCCTTCGGAGAGCCAGCCCTGACAAAACTCTACCATCTGGTGAGCAAGATGTATGAGACAGGCGAAATACCCTCGGAATTCAAGAAGAATATAATAATTCCAATCCCAAAAAAGGCAGGCGTGAAAATTACAGAAATATCAGTTTCATAAGTCACAGCTGCAAAATACTAACGCGAATTCTATACAGACTATTGGAAAAACTGGTAGAAGTCAACCCCGTGGAAGATCAGTTTGGATTCCGTAGAAATATAGAACCACATGAGGCAACACTGACCCCACGACTTATCTTAGAGGAAAGACTAAGGAAAAGCAAACCTATGTTTCTAGCATTTGTAGACTTAGAGAAAGCTTTTGACAATGTTGACTGGAATACTTTCAAATTCTAAAGGTGGCAGGTGTAAAATACAGGGAGCGAAAGGCTATTTATAATTTGTACAGAAACCTGATGGCAGTTATAAGAGTCGTGGGACATGAAAGGGAAGCAGAGGTTGGGAAGGGCGTGAGACAGGGTTGTAGCCTCTCCCCGATGTTCATCCATCTGTATATTGGGCAAGCAGTAAAGGAAACAAAAGAAAAAATCAGAGTAGGTATTAAAATCCATGGAGAAGAAATAAAAACTTTGAGGTTCGCCGATGACATTGTAATTCTGTCACATACAGCAAAGGACTTGGAAGAGCAGTTGAAAGGAACGGACAGTGTCTTGATGGGAGGATATAAGATGAACATCAACAAAAGGAAAACGAAGGTAATGGAATGTAGTATAATTATTTGGGGAGCAAAATAACTGATGATGGTCGAAGTAGAGAGGATACAAACTGCAGACTGGCAATGGCAAGGAAAGCGTTTCTGAAGAAGAGAAATTTGTTAAGATCGAGTATAGATACAAGTGTCAGGAAGTCCATTCTGAAAGTATTTGTGTGGAGTGTAGCCATGTATGGAAGTGAAACATGGACGATAAATAGTTTGGTCAAGAAGAGAATAGAAGCTTTCGAAATGTGGTGCTACAGAAGAATGCTGAATATTAGATGGGTAGAGCACATAACTAATGAGGAGGTATTGAATAGAATTGGGGAAAAGAGAAGTTCGTGGCACAACTTGACTATAAGAAGGGATCGGTTGGTAGGACATGTTCTGAGGCATCAAGGGATCACCAGTTTAGTACTGGAGGGCAGCGTGGAGGGTAACAATCATAGAGGGAGACTAAGAGATGAATACACTAAACAGTTTCAGAAGGATGGAGGTTTTAGTAGGTACTGGGATATGAAGAAGCTTGTACAGGATAGAGTTGCATGGAGAACTGCATAAAACCAGTCTCAGGACTGAAGACCACAACAACAACAACATGAAAATGTTAGAAGTAGTCACAATCAAGCGTCAGTAGCCCATTACAAACAGTTATGTAAGATACTTAAAAACGTAATGAGGAAGGCCAAGACTATGTTGTAAGGTAATAGAATGCTAATTCACAGGACAAAATTTAAACTATATGGTCAGTTGTGAAGGAAATGTCTGGTCAGCACCACAAGGTCGATGATATAAAGTCAATTCGTAGCAAAAATAATTCAGTTGCTGATAAGTCAGATATGTGTACAGTATTTAACAATCATTTTCAGAGCAGTGCTGGTGAATTAAATAAAAACTTACTTTCTGTAGGGAATCACATAACTCTCTTGCCAAATGCCTTTCCGAGACTGATGTCTGAAATACTTTTCTGTGATACTAACAAGGGGCAGATTGACTCAGTAACTAAATACTGAAGACTAAGGACTTTCATAGATATGATGGAGTGCGTAGTTGAATATGAAACTACAATGCTGCACACGTTAGCCCTGTACTTAGCCATATTTGTAATTTTTCCTGTAAGGATCGTCAGTTTCCAGAACGATTAAAGTACTCACTAGGAAAGACGCTTTATAAAAACGGAGACAATTTTAGACCTATTTTTATATCATCTGTGGTTGATAAAGTTAGAAAAGGCTGTGCATGTAATGATAATTGATTATTTTATGTCACATAATTTGCAATTAAATGTACAGTTCGGTTTAAAAAGTGGATTAACAACTGAAAATCCTTTATTCTCTTTTCTCTGTGAGGTACTTGGTGGGTTAAACAAAATGTTTAGTACACTAACCAGATTTTTTTATGTAACTAAGGCATTTGTTTATGCTGATCACAAAATATTGCTCCAGAAGTTTGACTATTATGGAATACAGTGAGTAGCTCACAATTGGTTCACCTCTTTCTTTAATGACAGACAGCAAAAGGTCATTACTCACAGTGTTGAGAATGGCTGTGATGTAGGGTCTGAGTGGGGCACAGTGAAATGGGGGTTGCCTCAAGGATCAGTGTTGGGGTCACTCTTGTTTCTTATTTATAGAAATGATATGCCCTCTAGTATTACAGGTAATTCTACAATATTTCGGTTTTCTGCTGACACTAGCTTGATAACAAAGTTTTTTGTGTCCAACATTGGCTCTTTTTCAAATAGTGCACTTCATTACACAAGTTCATGGCTTGTAGAAAATAAACTAACATCAAATCACAGTAGGAGTCATTTATTGCAGTTTCTAACAAACAATTCAACAAAACGTTTTTATTTCACAGAATGGGCATAACATTACTGAAACTGAGCAGTTGAAATTTCTAGGTGTTCATAGACTTAATGTTGTCATTTTTACTTTTCAAACAGTATCGGATTTAAGGTGATAGTTTGACACGAAAATTAGTCTACTTTGCTTATTTTCGTTAGCTTATGTCGTATGATATTGTATTTTGGGACAACTCTTCCTATTCCCAAAGGACATTCTTGGCTCACAAACGGGTAATTCGAGCGAGAAGTAGTGTAAGTTCATGAACCTCTTGTCGACCCCTGTTAACTTGTCTCGGTATTCTGACATTGGCTTCTCTGTTTATAAATTCTTTACTGTCATTTCTTGTAAGCAATATCAGCTCATTCCTAAGAATTAGCAGCTTTGACTGAGTTAATACTAGGCCGAATTTCAATCTGCATTTGGAGCACAGTTCATTGACTCTTGTGCAGGGTGTGCAGTATAGTGCTGCATACATTTTTAATAAGCTACAACAAAAATTAAATATCCGAGAGCTATAAAATCGAAATTGAAAAGTTTCCTACTGGGTCACTCCGTTTATTCAGTTGGGGAGTTCCCTGAAAAATGTAGCTGATTCATATGTTATACTGTTGGTTATGTTTACTTAAACTTATGGCTTGCGTTTTTTGGGTTCTTAATTATTTTACATTATCGGTTATTATTTTTGTGTACTAATTTCATTCACTGACGCATTCCGTGACCTTCGATACTTCCTCCTCAATTTGGTTCCGCGGAACTAGACGTGTAAAACAAATAAAATAAAAGCATGACACTTTTTCCCTCACAGGCCACATGTCTGTGGATGCGCATTGTGTGTCTTTAATGCAGTGATTTCCGTTGTCGTTTGCATCCTCATAGCATTCATCATTGCTGTTTATTCCACATTTAGGGGCAGTTTCCCACGCCAATTGCAAAGAAATGCCCTATACCTTTATCCGCTTTGCCGTCTCCCTTGACAAGGTCGTTGGCAAATTGAGGGTAGCTTCCTTGCGCCTGAGTCTTCAGCCACCAAAGCTGATGATCTTTATTCAGAATTTAAGCGGTAGTAAGGGTTCTAATCGTGGATCTAGGGTGTTTTGATTACTAATCTAAGATACTTCTTCCCCTTTTTTATTTATTTCATTCTCGTTGTAATCGTTCATTGCATTTCATCATGGCAGAAGTTTCAGGACACCCGTTCAAGTTCATCATTGATCTTCTCACAGTTTTTTTTTTTTTTTGTTAAAAAGGGCAGCTAGCACAGTGACCGAAGGCACTGAGCTACTCGCTTTCGCTTCTGGATAACGGCTGCAATGCATCCTTCGTTGTTCCTAATGCCAGTTCCTCCACACCATCAGACCATAATTTCTGGCTTTATCTCTTTTTTTCTTTGTTGTGTGACGGCAGGATCAAAAATGTTTTGCTTGGTTTGATGCGACTGGGACTATGAATTCTCCTCGTATCAGAGTGGCGCTTGCAATAAATGACTTCGATTACTTGTTTGTTTTATTCCAGTCTCTATCATGCCCTACACTTTTTATCCTCGATGGCTCCCTCAAGCTCACAATTCACCTTAATCCTTTATGTCTTAACAAATGACCCATAATACAGTCCTCTCTTCTTCCTGTGTTCTTTGGCAGAGAACTCACACGTTTTGGAAATTATCAGCCCATCTAATTTTTCTATGTAACATACCGCGTCCCACTCCCTTCGATTATCTTCTTTTTGGGCTTTCTTTGTGGATTCCAGTATCTTAAACACAATCACGACCCATTTATAAACGGCAGAAGTTTTACTCTGCGGAGGTCAATTGCGTACCCGGAACCTTTGCTAAGATGCTACTTTTGTAGCACGAAATAGTTTTGAAATTTTGCAATAAATAATGCTAGGAAACGTACTAACATATGGTTTTCTTCAGATGAATATATCTGTCAGTTTGTCACAGCTAGAAGCCACTGCAAAGAGATTTTCTCTGCCAAGAGAAAAGAGAGTGGTGTTGGGTGTGGGACGACACGTGAACGCCTCTCGCTGGGAACTCCCTAATCCATAGTCTCATTTTCAGACATTTCTCAATGGGAAGTTCGTACAGCTCTCAGATTAAGAGATCAGAGAACACTTCCTAATCTGGTTACAGAAAAGGAAGTCCCCAAAATGCAGTATCCAAAGTGGTTGCTCAGTCGGTCGAATGGGGTGTATCTAGCGAAACCTAAACATCAAGCCGAGCCAGGGCGCGAGGACTGTATAGAGTATGACACAAATGTGGTCCTCTGCGCTGCTGAAGCATCGATCCTACATACCCCACCACAGGACAGTAAAAAATAACAGAATGACTGACGTTGCACCGAGATCATAAATAGACCACTGGGTCTTCGAACGTTTAAAATCATACAGTCGGGAAAGAACCAAGCAGCCTTTCAGACACATTCGAGAAAGGATCTGCGAACAACTAACGAAAGTATAAAGATGTTATGACAAGAGCTAGTCAACCTCAGGAATGAAAAGTAGAGGAAGATTTATGGAAGGAAGGATAGAGCTTCAGAAGCAGCTACAACCAAAAATAATGTTACTTCGTCTGTTCGTCTTAGCACGCTAAGACTGACGGAATATTTACATAATTTCCTAACGCAAGGCCAGATTGGTTGGTTGGTTGATTTGGGTGAGGGGATCAAACAGCGACATCATGTGTCCCATCGAATTAAGGAAGGAAATGGACAGTGGCCTGTGAAAGGAACCATCGTGGCATTTGCTTGAGGCGATGTTACGCAAATCACTAAATGTTTAAATCGGCATGGCCCGGCGCGGGTTTGGACCGTCGTTCTCCCGAACGAGAGTCCAGTATGCAAACCACTGCGCCACCTCGCACAGTGCGAGACCAGACTTCACAATCAACTGTTTTGGAGAACTCGTAGAGAATAAAATATTGGACACAGTAACGTACCAGTCCTTGTAGACCAGTTGTCCTGGTAGGAGTAAAATATTGGACACAGTAACGTACCAGTCCTTGTAGACCAGTTGTCCTGGTAGGAGTCAGATCGTAGATTCTGGCACTGACGAACTTCATAATGGGATGCTACTACAACCGAATTGGGAAACCAGATAAATCCTGAAAGATTTTGATGAGATGATACGGGAAGCAATCCTGATCGGTCTCCTAAAATCCGGGAAGGATTGCATATCTCAAAGTAGTTACTGCACTGTTGTGTTTAACAACTTTTTAGAAACGACCCTTGAATGAAGTGGATTCTGGAAGAAAGAACATATGTGAGTCCCGAAGGTACGTCATTTCAATACAGAGTAATGCACACCTCCTTAGATTAACTTATTCGGTAAACATGTCATCCCTCAGTAAGAACCGTAAGTGTGGCCCTTCAGCAATATTCCATCATTCGTAGAATATCCAATGCAATTTTCTTTGTATGTAAACTATTTTCATTCTCATGTTCAGACTACATGTTTGTAAGCACAAGGCAGTAACTTCAACTGATACTCAAAAGGATAGAGACGCAGGTGGAAAATATTAATTCTTAAGTTTTTTTGCGTGTAATATTGTGTCGGTCAGTAGACTGGCGCATATTGTGATTCCCGAATTTTATGAATGTATTTATTTATTGAAGTGTACTTTCTTGCTGACAAAAACAAACCACTGCGAATAAAGTTACAGTTACATGAATCCTTACAATAATTTATACATCACTTTCTTTTCTACTACGAATAGTGAAATACGTTTACGGTTTCTGTCACACTGTTTGTCCTTATCTATAACTATTGCAAAAACATTCAGATGGCTTTTTATAGACTGATCTACATGTAGTTATCCAGTGGCACTGTTTTACATTTTCTTTCGGGTTTTATTTAGTATTGCGAAGAAAGACACTATTAAGTTGAATGAAATTTTCGCTCTGCTGCTGAGTGTACACTGATATGAAACTTCCTGTCAGATTATAAGTGAGTGGCTGACCGAGACTCGAACTCAGGACCTTTGCCTTTCCCGGGCAAGTGCTCTACCATTTGAGGGAAGGTGGGAGACGAGGTCCTGCCGGAATTAAAGCTGTGAGGACTGGTCATGCGTCGGCTTGTGTAGCTCAGATGGTGAAGCACTTACCAACCTAAAGCAAAGGAACCGATTTCGAGTCTCGGTCCGGCACACAGTTCTTTTAATCTGCCAGGAAGTTTCACGTAATGAGTAGTTTTTTCAGTCAATTCAGAATAATGTTATATATTATTACATATTGCAAATAGTGATGTTAGAACAACATTTACTATTGCCACCATTAACAAAAAGCACAAATACTGCCAGTATCACCAATTCCATTTTTCTTCAGAAGCTACTACTACTGAAAATTATGTTAATAACAGAACTGTAATTAATTCCACTTTAATTACCAATAATCATATTAGATTTCGTTGACCATCAGAAAACAGCTAAATAGTTTATATTTCCTTGTGCAGCTTCACCGTTTTCCTTCTATGTAGTCTGAGATGGACAAATTTACACTTAGCTTTCGTCAGAATTTCTCTAATTCCTCTGTACGTTTCACACCAGATCTGTCACGCTGCCAGGTCTAGCAATATCTTGCTGCCTCCTGACCGCAAGATAACGCATGAGATAGCGCCATTTACCTTTCACCTCTCCATCTCGTTATTCGCAGAAACGCTTTTGGTCACTTCCTTTAGCTCTTCCATCACTTGACCAAGAGAAAGTGCAACTATTGAGATTCGTTCTCCTTTCCTCATCTCGTCCATTCACGCTACTCGTCTCAGTAGTGATGCTTTGACTATAATTAGCCTTGCTTTTAATGAGGCAACATCAGCTAGACTTACGAAAATATCACTCTTCAATTATGTTGTAAGCAGTTTTAATTCATAAAGTGAGGCTAGTAGCCTCTGCAATATCCGCTACTTTCTAAAGGAGACTATCAGATGATACTCTTTTGTGACAGTCAACGCTGGTCGTTACCCTCTTGTGCCGTTTCTACTTATACAGGGTATTACAACAAGTACGGCCAAACTTTCAGGAAACATTCCTCACACACAAATAAAGAAAAGATTTTATGTGGATATGTGTCCGGAAACGGTTAATTTCCATGTTAGAGCTCATTTTAGTTTCGTCAGTATGTACTGTACTTCTTCGATTCACCGCAAGTTGCCCAATTGAAGAAAGGTCATGTTGACTTCGGTGCTTGTGTTGACATGCGACTCATTGCTCTACAGTACTAGCATCAAGCACATCAGTACGTAGCATCAACAGGTTAGTTTTGCAGTCAGTGCAATGTTTACAAATGCGGATTTGGCAGATGCCGATTTGATGTATGGATTAGCACGGGGCAACAGCCGTGGCGCGGTACGTTTGTATCGAGACAGATTTCCAGAAACGAAGGTGTCCCGGCAGGAAGACTTTCGAAGCAATTGATCGGCGTCTTAGGGAGCACGGAACATTCCAGCCTATGACTCGCGACTGGGGAAGAACTAGAACGACGAGGACACCTACAATGGACGAGGCAATTCTTCGTGCAGTAGACGATAACCCTAATCTCAGCGTCAGAGAGAAGTTGCTGCTGTACAAGGTATCGTTGACCACGTCACTGTATGGAGAGTGCTACGGGAGAACCAATTGTTTGCGTACAATGTACAGCGTGTACACGCCTTATCAGCAGCTGATTGGTCTCCACGGGTACACTTGTGCGAATGGTTCATCCAACAATGTGTCAATCCTCATTTCAGTGCAAATGTTCTCTTTACGGATGAGGTTTCATTCCAACGTGATCAAATTGTAAATTTTCACAATCAACATGTGTGGGCTGACGAGAATCCGCACGCAATTGCGCAATCACGTCTTCAACACAGATTTTCTGTGAACGTTTGGGCAGGCATTGTTGGTGATGTCATGATTGGGCCCCATGTTCATCCACCTACGCTCAATGGAGCACGTTATCATGATTTTATACGGGATACTCAAAATGTGCTGCTAGTACATGTGCCTTTACAAGTACGACACAACATGTGGTTCATGCACGATCGAGCTCCTGCACATTTCAGTCGAAGTGTTCGTACGCTTCTCAACAATAGATTCGGTGACCAATGGATTGGTAGAGGCGGACCAATTCCATGGCCTCCACGCTCTCCTGACATCAACCCTCTTGACCTTCATTTATGGGGGCATTTGAAAGCTCTTCACTACGCAACCCCGGTACCAAATGTAGAGACTCTTCGTGCTCGTATTGTGGACGGCTGTGATACAATACGCCATTCTCCAGGTCTGCATCAGCTCATCAGGGATTCCATGCGACAGAGGGTGGATGCATGTATCCTCGCTAACGGAGGACGTTATGAACATTTCCTGTAACAAAGTGTTTGAAGTCACGCTGGTACGTTCTGTTGCTGTGTGTTTCCATTCCATGATTAATGTGATTTGAAGAGAAGTAATAAAATGAGCTCTAACACGGAAAGTAAGCGTTTCCGGACACATGTCCACATAACGTAGTTTATTTCTTTGTGTGTGAGGAATGTTTCCTGAAAGTTTGGCCGTACCTTTTTGTAACACCCTGTATACGTGTTTAGAATGTCTGCAGCCGTTTTGCCTCTAGAAATTCTGTGGAGATCCTGGACGCAACGTTTGACGAGATGACTCCCAACTTGAAAGATCATAAAGCTAGATCACTGCAGGCCAATGACCTTTTAACATTCCTCAAAAATGAAAGTGGTTAAAAAACTTCCGTTGCAGCCCTTCAGTACTATAAAAGGACTGAATAAGGGATGCTACATGTCTCCTGCTTTGTTTGAAATACACATCAGGATAACCTTAGATTTGACTTGTATAACGTGCAGGAGTGGGCATTCACATTGTTCTTCATTGATGGTCACATACTGGTGGCTAGTGAAAACCATGGTATCTGATTCATGTGAAGAAATTATTAGAATAATGTGACTAGTTTGGATTGATTGTATAGGAGAAATTGTAGGAAAAATAATAACAAATTCCCAGGGCATGAAGGCAAGTAAAAATTTTAAATATTTGGTTAACCACCCAATGGAAGGCGAAACTAGTAATTGGGAAGTACAGCAACAAGTAGTCCATGGTAAAAAATCTAACCAAAAGCTAATCGCTCTGTTATGGTCTTCTAAGGTACGTTGGAAAGTAAGGAGGAGAAGGAGGAGATTAGTGTTCAACGTCCCATCGACAAAGAGGTCATTGGAGCACAAGCTCGGGTTAAGGTCGGATGGGGAAGGAAACTGACCGTGCCCTTTCCAAGGAACCATCCCGGCATTTGCCAGAAATGATTTGGGGAAATCACAGAAAACCTAAATCAGGATGGCCGGAGGAGGGTTTGAATCGTCGTCCTCCCGAATGCGAGTCAAGTCTGCTAACCACTGCGTCACCTCGCTCGGTAAGTTGGAAAGTAAAGAAGATGATGTACAGAGGTAATGTAGACCAGGAAACTACTTATGAATGCGAGTGCAGGGATCTTCCTGTAAAAAATAAAGACAAAGTGAGAGTTGTATCCCGAGTATCTCAGGTATCGTGTAGATATCTCGGTGAGACCATGTAAGAATCACAAGAATGAGGGAAATGATCCGGACTAAAGGAAGCATAACACAGAGAATGGAAGAACGGCACCTTCGAATACACAGTGCGAATTACTGATACAGAAGGCCAAATTAGATCTTGATGTATCACCGTCAGGGATAGAGAAGAGGAAGACCGAAGGCTACCTTGTTAGATAGGGTAAAGGAGGCCATGAAAGAACAGAAGAAAACGGGGAAGCATGAGGAAATAGAAACCAATGGCGACATATCTTGAAGCTGTGACAGCTGTAGCAGTCCCACAGGGGAGAGAATACTGTTCTGTGGTAAAACTGGAGAGGCTGGTGGAATATCCATTCAGAAATTTAATAGAAGCTACATTCATTCCCGCTCTGTATCTGTGGCGAACATGGATTTGTGCGACCATCATATCTAACGATGATAGACATATTGCATCAAGGTGGTTTTACATTTTCCTGATGAGGTTTACAGAACACATTTCAGACCCAGCTGAGGCTGCGCTTGGGGAACCTCCACCACCCGACAAGTGCCAGTTCCTCACGTTGCGATATGACCACAAAGACCACTCGGAGCAGTCGTCAGTATACTCACCAATTTCCATCCAGGTACGGAGCCGCTACATGCTGGAACTCAAACGCAAAGGCTCCGTTGGCATTCGAGCTACATAGCTTGTAACAGGTACATAAAAGGACCATTCTGACTACCCTTCTTTTTTGACTAAAATTTTGCATAGATCAAGAACTTCCGCGAGGACAGCTCCGTTAAAAACATATTTCTCTGTACCCTGCATAATGTCCCTCTTTTCATCCTCTTCCTCGGGCCACAAAATTATACTTAGAGCATCGGCTACGTCGTTATTGGTCCTTCTGATGTGATCTACCTAGCATTAGAAAGCTAAAATTATCACTGTTCATCTGGCGGTTCTTCCAATCTTTGTAGACCTGGCCAGTGTCCAAGCTAAGATCGGTTTACGCTCTAGATAAAATGTAAACCGCTCTAGACCAAATAGGATGCTCAAAGTCCCTAGTTGATATTCAGAATATTTATTCTCTAGCAGTCGACAAACACCTAGATATGTAACCTTCTGGCCTCCGGTCCCCTCGCCGACCTGCAGGAGAACCGCAGCAATGACTGAATTGGGGCGGCCGTCTTAAGAACAAACTTCTCTGTCGACATCTGGCATAGTTAGTACAGGTGCACTAGCAAGGGCCTCTTCTACCACATCGAAAGATGCCTGACTGGTACCACCTCAATGGAATTTCTAGTCTTTCTGTCGTAGCTAGTTAAGTGGAACTGCAAGGTGAGCAAAGTTGGTAATGAATATTCCAAAAAAATTACGTAGCAATATAAAAATCGATATCCATTTTACTCCTTGGTTGCGAAAATGCGTTAATGGCATTCGCGTGCTCATAATCACACCTCATTCCACCTGCTGACACTATGTATCCTAGAAAAGAAATTTCCTAATACCATAAATAAACTTTAGGCAGCTCGACGAACAGCCCAGCATCCTGAAGGTGATGTGATACCTGCCTGTGTGGAATAAATGCTCCCAGAAATTGTAATTGCAGGTCACAATGTCATGTAGATAGGTATAGTCACAAGCACTGAATATAAAGGCCGAGACAGTACCTCCGCCCATGTAGCCAGACGAAATGCCACGTTGTTGTATTAGAACAAGTTACAGTCTGTACAACACGAAATAAAAGGTTTCGAGCGTTGCGCGAAGGGACCTTGGTGGTAGGTATGATTGACACTGCGAACAGTGAAATATTGGACGCTGGAGAACCATGTGAAGCTTTTGCGTAAGTTTGGCAATGGCACAGACTCCTGAACCACCTCCTCATTGAAAGCCCGATATCATTATTATACTGAAAGCCCGATAATCGACAACAGCCAGTACACCCTACCCCCAGGCATGAGCACCAGGATCATCGGAGTTGTGTATGATAAGACTGAGAGCCTATTCCCATCTTCAGATGTGGCAAGCGGAATGGTGACTGGCGGATGGGTACCAGATCTGTTAACTAAATAGATGTGGCCCGTCAGAAATTCCTCTCCTGTGCCTACCTCTTCATCTGAGTAGCAAATGTAGCCTAAGTCCTGAGGTTTTTGCTGGGTATTTTTCAATCCCTGTCTTCTTCTACACCTTTTACTCTCCGAAGCACCCTCTAGTAATATGGTAGTGATTCGGTGGTATCTTAATGGATGTCCCACTCTCCTGTCTCTTCTTCTTGTCAATGTTTCCCATATATTTCTTTCCTCTCCCATTCTCCACAGAGAACATCCTCATTCGTGATCTTATTAGTTCACCTAATTTTCATCAACCTTCTGTATCACCACATCTCAAATTCTTCGATTCCCTCCTCCTCCGGTTTTCCTACAGTACATGTTTCAATACCATACATTGCAATATTCCAAACGTACATTCTCAGAAATTCCTTCCTCAGGTTAAGGCCAATGTTTGTTACTAGCAGACTTCTACAAACCAGGAATGCCTTTTATGCCTTTACCACTATACTATATATGTGTTCCTAGCAGCATCCGTCATGGGCTATTCTTTAAATTAATGTATTTCGTTGTCGTTACCATCGATACCCTTTAACCCTGAATTTTAATCCCAATGTAGAAACTTTCTTTTACTTTCATCATTGCTTCTTCGACGTAGAGATTCTACAGATATGGCGAAAGACTACATCCTCATCTTGCACCTTTTAATACGAGCACATCGTTCTAGGTCTTCCACTATTATTATTCCCTTTCAGTTCTAGAATATGTTGTGTCTTTCCCGTTTCTACCTATAGCGTGCCCCTATTTTCCACAGAATTTCAAATATCTTGTACCATATGATACTGTCGAACGCTTTTCCCAGGCTGATAAATCCTATGAATGTGACTTATTTTTCTGTAGTCTTGCTTCCATTATCAACCACAACGTCAGAGCTGCCCCTCTGGTGCCTTAATCTTTCTTAAAACCAAACTGATCGTCATATAACAGATCCAAAGTTTTCATTTCCTTTCTTCAAAATAATGGCTGTCAGCACTAAGGGACTTAACTTCTGAGGTCCCCTAGAACTTAGAACTAACCTCAGGACATCACACGCACCCATGCCCGAGGCAGGATTCGAACCTGCGACCGTAGCGGTCGCGTGGTTCCAGACTGTAGCGCCTAGAACCGCTCGGCCACTCCGGCCGGCTCCTATCTTCTGCATTTTTTTTACACCCATATTGTAGGCTCTTGCAGTCTTTGGAATTATGTGGATGAGGTTCTTCCAAAAGTCAGACGGTATATCCTCAGATTCACACTTTCTAAACACCAAGGTGTTGTTGCCTGTACCCCAATGATTTTAGAAATTCAACTGGAAAGTTATATATCCCTTATGCCTCAATTCGGACTTAACTCTTTAAAGCTCTTTTAAAGTCTGATTATAATACTGGATATTTCTTCTATATGGATCCCTGTTTCTTCATCTATAAGGTCATCACACAAGTATTCTCTGTCAAAGAGGCCTTGAGCGTGCTCTTTCCGTCAGTTCGCTGTCTCCTCTCCATTTAACAGTGGTGTTCCCATTGCACTCTAAATGTCTTCATCCTTGCTTTTAATTTCTTGTCCTTCCGGCAGTTATACTTTTTTCAGTTTCTTCATACATTTCATGCAGCCATTTTCCCTTAGCTTCTCTGCACTTCCCATTTACATTACTGCTAAGTGACTTTATTTCTGTATTCCTGAATTTCTAGAACACTTTTGTATTCCTTCTTTCATCAGTCAACTGAAGTATTTCCTCTGTTACCTGTGGTTTCTTCGTTGTTACCTTCTTTGTACCTATGTTTTCTTTTCCAGTTTCTGTGACTGCCTTTCTTAGAGATGTCTACTCCTCTTCAACTGAATTGCATACTGAGTTAGGCCTGTCGCAGTATCTATAACCTTAGAGAACTTCAACCATAGCTCTAATTCCTTAATGTTTCCGTATCCCACTTCTTTGCGTACTGATTCTTCCTGACTAGTCTCTCAAACTTAGCCTACTCTTCCTCAGTACTAAATTGTGACCTGAATTTATATGTGCTCCTGGGTACCCCCTATGGTCCGTTATCTGATTTTTGAACCTCTGCCTGACCATCATGCAACCTTATTGCAATCTTCTTGTATATCTCGGCCTTTTCCAAGTATAGCTCAACCTCTTGTGATTCTTGAGCAGAGTATTCGCCATTACTACCTGAAATGTATTGCAGAACTCACTTAGTCTTTTCCATTTCTTATTCCTAGTATCAAGCCCATTTCCCGATGACTACTTCTTCTTCTCCTTACCCAACAACAACATACCAATCCACCACGACAACTGCATTTTTATCTCTCTTGACGTATTCAATTACATGTTCAGTATCCTCATATACTTTCTCTGTCGATTTGCGACTTCGTCATGTATACCTTTCCGCTCTCTTTGTTATTGCTTGGGTAACAACTAATATATTGTTAAATGGATGAGATAAAATATGTTGCTACGAAAAGAGCCCTGAAATACTTTTGAGGATTGCTGTACTCTGACTTTCTTTGGATAATTAATTTTCAACAAATCAAAATATATTATTTTCTTATTATTCTGGATCTGGCTTTCTACAAAAGGAACATTGTTTCGTTACTGTAGCTCGGTATAAAGCTCAAGATAGCTTTCTTACTTTACAGTTACTGAAAAGATTACGGACAATTAATTCGTTATCAATATTGATGTTACAGTACGCAATGTTTGTTCAATATCAACATTTTGCAGTGGATTTTTGTTAACATTAAAACACCAATAACTGCCACGACTAACACGAGAACATGAGACTATTGTCAGAGGATAAATGTTTTTACTATTATGTTTGCCAGACCAGAACTACGCACAGCAAGATTTCTTTTATGTCATGAAGGTAAATTATCTTTTTGCACTGTTAATAATATAACATCATCCGCAGCACGCGTCCACCTGTAATACACATCATAAAATTTGCTGCTCCGCCCTGCAGTCGCGAAACCTGAAAGAAATAATTTTAGTTCACTGTTACCTCTCAGCTTCTTTGCGGTATGCAGTTTGAGTGCGCCGCGGCAGTGGCTCGTTCGTTCGTAGTTCAGTTCTGCACCACGAATAATATGTAAATATCTGAAAATGACTCAAAAGGATGGGATAAAATACCAGGCAAGCTTATTACAAATCATAATGCAAGTTTTCACTAAGTAACTTTTCCAAAACTTTTAGACAGATTAAATTCTTACACGCCTTTACAAATCAATGCCTAATGGCGTCCTTCTCTCAATCTCGACAAAAGAATGCTACACAAGCATACAATACAGCGTCACAGGCTCTTCCTACTCACGTCACTCCAAGAAGACGAAAGAGAAATTAATGCTCGGTCACTACCATTAATACTCGGTTTAATACATTTACATCTTTGTTTGATATTTAATAAGTATCGTCTGTGGCGGTTCCAGTACTCGCAGACATAGTTATTATGTTTAAAAAATCGATACATAATTCTATACAAGTATAAAATTTGAAACATAATGGTTTCTCTTTATTACATAAGGTTCACACCATCATTGTCCATGCAGAAATAAAATTATAATCATCCAGTTCAATTATTATTTTCTTTTACCACATATATGTTTTGCCAGGAGACGTTACAACCTGAACTATCGTTGTCGGTGTTGGTATGCTGTCTTTCTAATGGGAAGAAACCTATCACTGAACTGTTCACAATAACACCATCTCTGCTCTACCTTCCTACTCATAACGAATCCTATTCCCGTTATATCATTTTCTGCTGCTATTGATATTATCCTATTCTCAACTGACCAGAAATACTTATCCTCTTTCTATTTCACTTCAATGACGCCCACTATATCTAGATTGTGACTTCGCATTTCCCTTTCAAGATTTTCTAACTTTCCTACCACGTTCAGTCATCTGACATTCCACGCCCCAACGCGTGGAACGTTATCCTTTCGTCTGTTACACAATCTTTTTATCAAGTTCGTCTCGCCCTTGACAGTCACGTTCCTGAGAACCGAAAAGGGATATATTTCTGAATCTTTTGCTGACATAGATCATCATGACAATGTTTGAATTATAGGCCATAGATCCTATGGATACAAATTGTGTGTCCTTAATGCAGTGGTTTCCATTGCCTTTCGCATCCTCATTGTGTTGATCATTGCTGATTCTTCCGCCTTTAGAGGTAATTTCTCACCCCAAGGGTAAGGGAAGCCGTATCCAAATGGTTCAAATGGCTGTGAGCACTTCTGAGGTCATTAGTCCCCTAGAACGTAGAACTACTTAAACCTAACTAACCTACAACATCACACACATCCATGCCCGAGGCAGGATTCAAACCTGCGACCGTAGCGGTCGCGCTGCTCCAGACTGAAGCGCCTAGAACCGCTCGGCCACTACAGCCGGCAAAGCCGTATCTCTCTGCTGGCTTTCCCACCATCTTTTGCAAACCCGTTAGGTGAATGAGGGTGATTTTTTTATGGCTGAGTTCTTCGGCCACAGATATGGATGAATTTATCCAAATTTAATGGGTGGTGGGGTTCGAATCGGGGACAGAAGACATTTTTGGTTACTTATCAAGAAGCTACCCTTAGACCACATGTGCCTATTTAATTCCTTGATCGGTTAATACTCCAGAGTATTTATCTAAAACGTCTAATAGTTCTCGACGGTGCTTTTGATCCAAATGGGAATATCAATTGTAATTCATTAATCTTTATGCCCCCCCCCCCACATGAACCATGGACCTTGCCGTTATTGGGGAGGCTAGCGTGCCTCAGCGATACAGATAGCCGTACCGTAGGTACAACCACAACGGAGGGGTATCTGTTGAGAGGCCAGACAAACGTGTGGTTCCTGAAGAAGGGCAGCAGCCTTCTCAGTAGTTGCAGGGGCAACAGTCTGGATGATTGACTGATCTGGCCTTGTAGCAATAACCAAAGCGGCCTTGCTGTGCTGGTACTGCGAACGGCTGAAAGCAAGGGGAAACTACGGCCGTAATTTATCCCGAGGGCATGCAGCTTTACTGTATGATTAAATGATGATGGCGTCTTCTTGGGTAAAATATTCCGGAGGTAAAATAGTCCCCCATTCGGATCTCCGGGCGGGGACTACTCAAGAGGATGTCGTTATCAGGAGAAAGAAAACTGGCGTTCTACGGATCGGAGCGTGGAATGTCAGATCCCTTATTCGGGCAGGTAGGGTAGAAAATTTAAAAAGGGAAATGGATAGGTTAAAGTTAGATATAGTGGGAATTAGTGAAGTTCGGTGACAGGAGGAACAAGACTTCTGGTCAGGTGATTACAGGGTTATAAACACAAAATCAAATAGGGGTAATGCAGGAGTAGGTTTAATAATGAATAGGAAAATAGGAATGCGGGTAAGCTACTACAAACAGCATAGTGAACGCATTATTGTGGCCAAGATAGACACGAAGCCCACACCTACTACAGTAGTACAAGTTTATATGCCAACTAGCTCTGCAGATGAAGAAATTCAAAAAATGTATGATGAAATAAAAGAAATTATTCAGATAGTGAAGGGAGACGAAAATTTAATAGTCATGGGTGACTGGAATTCGAGTGTAGGGAAAGGGAGAGAAGGAAACGTAGTAGGTGAATATGGATTGGGGCTAAGAAATGAGAGAGGAAGCCGCCTGGTAGAATTTTGCACAGAGCACAACTTAATCATAGCTAACACTTGGTTTAAGAATCATGATAGAAGGTTGTATACATGGAAGAACCCTGGAGATACTAAAAGGTATCAGATAGATTATATAATGGTAAGACAGAGATTTAGGAACCAGGTTTTAAATTGTAAGACATTTCCTGGGGCAGATGTGGACTCTGAACACAATCTATTGGTTATGACCTGTAGCTTAAAACTGAAGAAACGGCAAAAAGGTGGGAATTTAAGGAGATGGGACCTGGATAAACTGAAAGAACCAAAGGTTGTAGAGAGTTTCAGGGAGAGCATAAGGGAACAATTGACAGGAATGGGGGAATGAAATACAGTAGAAGAAAAATGGGTAGCTTTGAGGGATGAAGTAGTGAAGGCAGCAGAGGATCAAGTAGGTAAAAAGACGAGGGCTAGTAGAATTCCTTGGGTAACAGAAGAAATATTGAATTTAATTGATGAAAGGAGAAAATATAAAAATGCGGTAAATGAAGCAGGCAAAAAGGAATACAAACGTCTCAAAAATTAGATCGACAGGAAGTGCAGAATGGCTAAGCAGGGATGGCTAGAGGACAAATGTAGGGATGTAGAGGCTTATCTCACTAGGGGTAAGATAGATACTGCCTACAGGAAAATTAAAGAGACCTTTGGAGATAAGAGAACCACTTGTATGATCATCAAGAGCTCAGATGGAAACCCAGTTCTAAGCAATGAAGGGAAAGCAGAAAGGTGGAAGGATTATATAGAGGGTCTATACAAGGGTGTTGTACTTGAGGACAATATTATGGAAATGGAAGAGGATGTAGATGAAGATGAAATGGGAGATACGTTACTGCGTGAAGAGTTTGACAGAGCACTAAAAGACCTGAGTCGAAACAAGGCCCCCAGAGTAGACAACATTCCAGAAGAACTACTGACGGCCTTGGGAGAGCCAGTCTTGACAAAACTCTACCATCTGGTGAGCAAGATGTATGAAACAGGTGAAATACCCTCAGACTTCAAGAAGAATGTAATAATTCCAATCCCAAAGAAAGCAGGTGTTGACAGATGTGAAAATTACCGAACAATCAGTTTAATAAGCCACAGCTGCAAAATACTAACACGAATTCTTTACAGACGAATGGAAAAACTAGTAGAAGCCGACCTCGGGGAAGATCAGTTTGGATTCCGTAGAAATACTGGAACACGTGAGGCAATACTGACCTTACGACTTATCTTAGAAGAAAGATTAAGGAAAGGCAAACCTACGTTTCTAGCATTTGTAGACTTAGAGAAAGCTTTTGACAATGTTGACTGGAATACTCTCTTTCAAATTGTAAAGGTGGCAGGGGTAAAATACAGGGAGCGAAAGGCTATTTACATTTTGTACAGAAAACAGATGTCAGTTATAAGAGTCGAGGGGCATGAGAGGGAAGCAGCGGTTGGGAAGGGAGTGAGACAGGGTTGTAGCTTTATTAAACTTATTAAACTGATTGTTCGGTAATTTTCACATCTGTCAACACCTGCTTTCTTTGGGATTGGAATTATTACATTCTTCTTGAAGTCTGAGGGTATTTCGCCTGTTTCATACATCTTGCTCACCAGATGGTAGAGTTTTGTCAGGACTGGCTCTCCCAAGGCCGTCAGTAGTTCTACTGGAATGTTGTCTACTCCAGGGGCCTTGTTTCGACTTAGGTCTTTCAGTGCTCTGTCAATCTGTATATTGAGCAAGCAGTAAAGGAAACAAAAGAAAAATTTGGAGTAGGTATTAAAATCCATGGAGAAGAAATAAAAACTTTGAGGTTCGCCGATGACATTGTAATTCTGTCAGAGACAGCAAACGACTTGGAAGAGCAGTTGAACGGAATGGATGGTGTCTTGAAGGGAGGATATAAGATGAACATCAACAAAAGCAAAACGAGGATAATGGAATGTAGTCGAATTAAGTCAGGTGATGCTGAGGGTATTAGATTAGGAAATGAGACACTTAAAGTAGTAAAGGAGTTTTGCTATTTGGGGAGCAAAATAACTGATGATGGTCAAAGTAGAGAGGATATAAAATGTAGACTGGCAATGGCAAGGAAAGCCTTTCTGAAGAAGAGAAATTTGTTAACATCTAGTATAGATTTAAGTGTCAGGAAGTCATTTCTGATAGTATTTGTATGGAGTGTAGCCATGTATGGAAGTGAAACATGGACGGTAAATAGTTTGGACAAGAAGAGAATAGAAGCTTTCGAAATGTGGTGCTACAGAAGAATGCTGAAGATTAGATGGGTAGATCACATAACTAATGAGGAAGTATTGAATAGGATTGGGAAGAAGAGAGGTTTGTGGCACAACTTGACCAGAAGAAGGGAACGGTTGGTAGGACATGTTCTGAGGCATCAAGGGATCACCAATTTAGTATTGGAAGGCAGCGTGGAGGGTAAAAATCGCAGGGGGAGATCAATAGATGAATACACTAAGCAGATTCAGAAGGATGTAGGCTGCAGTAGGTACTGGGAGATGAAGAAGCTTGTACATGATAGAGTAGCATGGAGAGCTGCATCAATCCAGTCTCAGGACTGAAGACAACAACAACAACAACAACAACAAACTTTAAGGAGTACCCTCCATGACAGCAAAACTAAAATAGCTCCCTCTAGGTTTAATTTAAAGAAAATCACTTAGTCAACATAATTTTGTGCAGTGTGACTCTTTCAAAGGCAATTACACCCTAATAGTACATCAGCGCTTATTCCTGTCATTACTGTAAACTCAACTGTCCATGTCAACTCCTTGATGATGATGATGATGTTTGGTTTGTGGGGCGCTCAACTGCGTGGTTATCAGCGCCCAAATGTCAACTCCTTAACTCCAATATACAGTAATTCCTTCCCTGATACCATCAGCGGGCTCCCGTTAACCTTTGTGCGTGCTATGAGTGATGTTTGCAGCACCAGTAAATTTCTGATTCTACCTAGTTGCTCATACCTACCCGGAAATGATTAGGGAAATATTATTCCTAGACTCCAGCAGCTCATGATTTAAATTAACACTCATAAGTGGTAACTGTGAGCGGCACTCAGCCTTGACTTCTTTGCAGTGTTTAATCAAGGAAAGCTAACCCTTACAACGCCGATGTCTACCTGGCGCCCAGCTCTGCACGCCTTTCACTTCAGGTACCGGGTTGTTTCGCAGTATGTGTCCTTCCTGGCTACGACGGTAGCGGGTAATATCTCTTATGGGTTTATAAACAGCTCTACTCCCTTGTACTGTGTCCCAAGCGGTTTAGGATCAGCTCTGGTCCCTTGTACTGTGTTCGTGGCCTACCACACGCCGGCGATGGACAGGGTAGTCCCACGCTTCTGTTAACTGAAGTGTACTCGCTCTACGTTGGCCAATAGTCAGTTTAGTTGTGTAAAGGCGTCTGGCTTACTCGCATAAACTGTATGGCGTCGGTCCTCCTGCATTCTCTCTAGAATATTATGCATGGTTTCTGTTTCTGTACCGTTGAAACACAACCTTCTTAACGCATTGAACCAACGCTTCGTTACGTCTCTGAACGCTTTAGAACTATAAGAAGGGAAAAACTAACCGGTTAAATCAACTATTGGTATTTTACTTCAGAATAACCGAAATCTTTGGCATGTGTTTGGTTTCTGTTATAAAAGGTCTGTTTCTTCCATTTTTAGTAATAACTGGGTAAAAAGGACGTCCTATCGATTTGGCGTAGGAGCAGTGCTAAAATTTTTAGGTATTTTCAATTCCTTCGAATATTTGGCTGTTAGTGGATGTCCTCTAATTAGGTGAGCTTTTTGTTTTGGGCACCCCTTCACCCCTTGGTGAGAGCTGATGCGATGTGAACACACCACTGCATTCTCCACTGTCCTCACCCTCACGTCCCCTTTTCCATAAAACATGTTCAAATGTGTGTGAATTTCTAAGGGACCAAACTGCTAAAGGTCATAGGTCCCTAGACTTACACACTACTCAAACTAACCTAAACTAACAACAATACACACATCCATGACCGAGGGAGAACTCGAACCTCCAGTGGGAGAAGCCACGTAATCCGTAACAAGGCGCCTCTAACCACGTGGCCACTGCACGCCGTGCTTTGCCATAGTCGGGTGAAAATAGATAGAAATGAATTTTTTTATTGTTTTATATGTGGATTAAAACCCATTAATACAAATATTTTTATTTAAAAAGTTTACTTTTCGTGTTTATAACACTTGATTACAAATAGTTTACATTAAACATCCCAACGGACAGACAGATACACAGACAGACAGACAAAAAACCTCGGGGAAAGTAACATTAACCGTTTTCACTTACGCCTAAAGAAATTGATATTTTATTGATATATTATAGGCTCTAATGTCATTAGATCTTTATTTGCTACACAGATTAACGCAAAATTTTTGTACCTTCCTCTGAATCGTATGATTACGCAGCTTTTCAATACCTTGGTTTATACGATTCATGAGAGCATTGTTGGTGGTGAACTTCAGCTTAGCTTCCTTCCACAAACAATCAACTACTTGTTGGTGCCTTTGTTTAAGCTTTCTGACATGCTGTGTAATATACGCATTGTAAAACTTCTGATACAAGTTCATGGTGAACACAATAACAACAGTTTCATGTGCGTTGCAGAATATCACAGCTGACTCAGTGACGGCCATACAGCGATTTCGCCCGGCGCGGCAAGCAGCTACACTAATGGATACTGACATTTGTGCGGCACATGGTTCATATCGGAAAATCCCGGCTTTGAGCACGCGGACAGCATTCGGTTCACTTCAGAGAGGCCATAAAAGATAGAGGGCACGTATATATTGTCTACAATCAGGATTAATATTACAAAACAAGCTGTTATCCACTATAATAAAGTATAATTTCTGAATTAAAATTTGAAGTGAGATTTCCATCTCCCCCTTCCCTTTCCTTTTAAATGAGATTGTGTGAGTTTCTACCGGATTCCTCAAACCCCCTCCCCTCCCCACCCACATTTTGAGCTCACGTAGTTCTACATCTACATCTACATTTATATTCCGCAAGCCACCCAACGGTGTGTGGCGGAGGGCACTTTACATGCTGGATTACCTTCCTTTCCTGTTCCAGTCGCGTATGGTTAGGGGGAACAACTGAAATGTCCCCTCAGAAAAATTGTACAGGACTGAGCTTAAGCTGACACACAATATTTTTAGCGCAATGCAATCTGTCTTTCAGAAATCCCTACAAAAGAATGGCCCTGACTAACATTAACCTATACCTTTCACAAATCACTTACCTCACCAAAATCTTCGTTACTCGAACTACTGCAATACAGCGAGCGCAACTACTGCCAGCTAAATAAAAGATTCAAACTACTGAAGGGACTAACTACTGATAGGCATAGTTAGCAAATGAAAGATTTTATAGAGAACAAACAATGTATTTACCTCAATAGTGTTCAAAAGTCATAATGTATATAGCAGTTCATGATATCCAGTATTACAAATTTCAAAACTCCATCTCTCTCCTCACATCCACCACTGCTGGCGGCTCACCTCCAACTGCACAACGCTACACGCTGTTAACATCCAGCTGCCCAACTCTACAATAGCCAACAACAATGCAAACCAGCCACAGACTGCACACAGTACAGCCAGTGATTTTCATACAGAGCGCTATGTGGCGTTACCAATATAAAAATCTAAACAGCCTACTTACATAGCCCCCATGCTCCCCACAAAAAATTTTACAAATTGTCTTGGGCACTGGCCAATACATGTTTGTTAAAATTTTTTTACAATTACAATAACAAAGAAATCAAATGCACACACTTATTGATACAATGTTGGTCAAAAGCTAAAATTATCGCACAGTCTATAAAGACAGTCCTGATCGTTCACCACAGTAAAATTACAGTGTTTTTTTTTTCTCAAAGTCTGAGCAGTAAAAGAGAATGCACACGGAAGTAGTGGATTTCCATGCAATCTTGAAGAAGTAGTGTTGTCCTTCCAACGGAAAGACAGTGCTGACTCTTGACATGCAGACAGGTAATGGTCCACAACAGAGCACACCCACATCACAGTCAGTCGAAGTTTTGAAGATTATTGGTAGGTAGGTCATCACAGAGGAGACCCACTGTAGTCCTGGTAGAGATTATGGTATTGGTGGGCCACCAGAGGTGCAGACCCACTGCAGTCCTTGTAGAAATAATGGTATTGGTGGGCGATCAAAGATGCAGACCCACTGCAGTCGTTGTAGAGACGGCCAGCAGCCATCTGTTGCGACTGTGCAGGTGCACAATCATCATCGAAGAGTCTTGCGGAGAATATAGCAAGTCCATAAACCACCACTTGTGCACTCACAAAGTTTTTGGAATTGTCTTTAGAACCAGCAATGCTGTTATTCAGTCCCTTGCTGAATTATTACCCCACGTGCAAACACTAACAGTCCCTACTTCTCACATATTGTCCATATACTATGACCAACAGAAACGTGTGCAGTGAAATGTAACTTACAAGTTACTTAGTTTGATGAATTGGTGTCAATTACAATTTTATAACATAAGAATACAATAACAAAGGTGCAAAATACATCATTAAGGAACATAACAATATAGATAACATTTGCAGTAACACAGGCTTTACAAAAGAATAGAAATAACATGCATATCAGTGTTACAAGAATTATGACATAAGTACATACATAAAAGATAAGAATAACTTTCGAAACATTAGCTTCACACATGAGCATTAAAACAGAACAGAATAAATAATGTCTACACATCTTTACAAAGAAAATAACATAGTTCTGAAAAATTCTCCAACATAAATCTTATTAGCTAAACTCATAAAGACAGGAAAAAGACAAATACACAAGGATACATAAACACATAGCGGAATAATACGAAAGAGAAGACAGGGTTCGTTTTCAGGGTAACATTTGGTACTGCAGTCCCACCCAAAACTTCATTCCATAGATCTTTCGTCTTATTTCAATATTTGTTTCCACCAAAAAAATCCTATCCAAGCATGCTTTCTGTATTTATATGTTCAAACATTTCTTACCTCATTATTTATTTTCCATTATCTTACCTCATCATTTATTTCCAAGAAAATCCTACCTAAACCTGTTGTCTCTAAACCCTGCTTTTTTTGTTCATATCCTCTTTCAAAATACTTTTTTAGCCAAACCATTTTCTTATAGCTTCTCAATGCATTTCTTCCAATCCATCATAGTTAGTTTGTTACATAGGCTACCCCCTCTTAAGCTAACTTAAATCTACTGAGCTCAGATATATATACCAAGGGACGAGGCAATGCAGCAGCACATAACAAATTAACACAAACAGCAAGGACAAATAAAATACAAACTGGCCAAGTAAGCAACAATATTACAACTAATATAAGGCAATGAGCAGCAAACAAGAAAAATAAATCAGTAGTAAACTGGCTTAGCAGAGTAACACAAAGTCAAATTCAGTAACACTAGGCCTGGCAAACAGCAGCAGCAAATGAAATAACTTATATCTAAACATGACATAGCTCAAGCAGAAAAAATAGTGCACTAAAGACAACAGTGCAGATAAGGGAAATGTCTACTCACACCTTAATGTCTATATAATTAAAGTGGTGCACCACAAGAAGTTATTCTACCAAAAAATTACCAAGTAGTTGAAAAGAAAATTCCGTATGCAATTCCTGTGAAGGGAAATGTCTTTTTATGCTCCTTCGTTTTTTTGAATAGATCATAAAATTATATACTGGATCTGTAGGCATAAAATATTTATATTAGTACATCTATTAAATTTTATTTTAAGTAGTGCTGCTGCAGCTAGAAACTTGATATTAAACAAAATGAGTAAATAAATACATAAAGCAAGCCATATGGCATTTCTCTCAACTAGCAAGGAAATAGCTGTGAAATCTTTCTCATTGTTTCATTAGGCATTTTAGTAAATATCATAAATTAAGAGCTTCTTAGTATAATCATATGTTTTCAAGTTTGAGCGTGTCGTATTTGCGATGCTTTCTACAAAGGAATGTCAATAGCGAGGATAATGGGCTCCACTTTTTTTTTCTACCTGTGCCTCTGAAAAGGCACACACTAATGGCTTTTTCTCCAGGCGTCTGACACAGCTGGGTGCCCACAACGCATTACGTGCAGGTGGTCACTTAACTTTCTTATGGAAATATTGACCACAGCAGTTTCCGCTACAGTGACAGTCTCATATAAAAATATTTCACAGGTCAAGAATTTGCATTACAAAGCTGTAGAAACAAAATCCTATTGATATAACAGTGTCCAAAAAACTTCCGTCGGAATTGTAATACATTCACGCATTTACATACGTTTCATAACTCTTAAAGTACGATTCCTGGTTTCCAACAACCTTTTTCACAAACCAGAGTCCCTAACCACTACTCATTGTTCCTTACCTTATTCGTCGACACTTCTTCAATATTTCATCATAACAGATACGTAGCATAATCAAATAACTCATATATCATCAGCTTGTTGATCATAAACATACCGCAACAGCATAATACACTTAGTCGTTGTAATAATAACATCGTAACACCTCAGTCAACTCTCAAAATCGTCGTAGCTTCCTCCAATAATATCAAAACCTAAAAAAAATTCTCTGCTCATGTCAAGAGTGTCATCTGCCTCAAACGTACTTTAAAAATCGTGATCCCATACCAAATATACCATTCAAAGCTCTCATAATAGCACAATGAGTCCGGAAAAATATGAACAGTTCACAACGTACAGACTAAATACAATTTTGTAAGTGTGAAATTATCCAAAGGTGTAATTACTGTACTTAAACATCTGTCACTGCCGTAGTAAAAAAGTTTGTCTCTCTCAGTTAAATGATCAGATAGCTGTGTAATTTTGTGTTATAGAAATATGATATCGATGTGTAAAGTTGTATAAGCAAATACCATATTAGCTAGGGCTCCTCGTGCTTGCCAAACACATGATACACAAAGTAAGCGAGTACCCTCCTGAGGATTAATGTAATTATACCCTCAGGTGTTACAGATTATAGCAATAAAATGAAATGTATCACAGAAAACATTCTTTGTGATTCAAAAATCTTGAAAACTAAATGGTTTAAGTACAAAATTAATCACTCAAATGCGTGTCCTGTAACGCTAAATGTGCGTCTTGCTGTAAGATAATTCTGTGGAAGTGTCAGAGTTATCGTCCTCTGTAAGCAAAGTACTTACCTCATCATAAACGAAAGTGAAATGATTTGCGTATAGATATTGTAGTTATTACATACCTTACCATGATCAAGAAAGTACTATAACGTGACGTATTGTTGTGCTATGGAAAAGCCTATCTCATTGTAGCTATACCACAAAAGTCACTACTAAAACATAATACAGATAAACTGTGCAGATATAAAACAGATACACCGCAAAAGCAACATTGTAAATTGTCACTCATTAGTAGCGTCATGATAAAATCATCTAGCTGTCACATAAACTAACCACTGTGTCATCTGGTATCTCACAGAAAGTACTTTAAATCCAGAATCTATTTTCAAGTAAACCAAAATGTTGCATTAAAATATCATACCAGTACCAGTATATGTTCTAAGTATGTAAACCTTATGGTCGTTACGTAATCGTGCAAATAACAAGCAACAATGAACACACACAATAACACTGTGATGTCTGTTCACTATAACAATGCATTCGTAATTTCTGTTTAAATAAGTACTCTTGGTTCTTGACTGGATATTCAACTTCAAACATTGTTGCATGTTAACAGATTCTAAGTCTGACAAAGCATACTAGTAACATGAAGTGAAAAATTTTATAGCAAAGACTAAGTTAAAAAGCAGATTATCTTTCAATAAACGGTTTCACATGTGAAATGAGGTGTAAACCTTTACTCTTCCTAGTACGCAGAAGTTCAACTTGAACGGAATTATCATGCAGTATACGTCGGTGAGGAGTGCTAAAATTTTTCTCAAGGTTAGCGTCTATGTTATTTTTCTCTGAGCCAGCCGGTGCACGTGGCTGCCTGCGGTGCGAGTCATTGTCTTTTCCTTTGTTGGCGCACGTCATTATTGGGATTTCGAGGTCTAACTTCTACAATTTCACCTTGCCCAGAGGGCCCAGCCCTGTTTAAATCCCGCCAGTTCTGATGAAATTCAGGTCTGTTGTTATGATTATATCATCTGTCGTCATGTCGGTAGTTACTGTAGTTTCTTGTCTGTCGGTCAAGTGGTGGAGAATTTCTCCCGGAATCGTAACTGCGCGCTGAACTCTTGCATCTGAAGTTATTCTGTCTCCCTTGATAATAATTGTTTTTGTTCCCATATTGTCTGTTTCTATGGTAATCTCTGTCATATTCATTACTATGGAAATGCGATCTTTCTCTGTAACTAGTATTACTCTGCCAGTGGTTGTCATATGGGTGGTGTCTGTTTTGGTCACGATTTGCGTTGTAAGAAAAGACTTGTCGTGTCCAGTTATTGTTTCTGTCGTCATGGAATTGTGACGGATGTGACCTGTAGTAATTGCATTCCTCTTTTCGCATCCCGCGACTGGCTGTGTCAATTTCTAATTCTTGTAAGAGTCCCTGAAATGCTTCAATGTCGTCTTTGCAACGTCCTGCCAAAATAATATTTCTTAAATGTTCAGGCAATTTCATTAAGCAAATGCGGATGAGTTCTGAAGGGCTGTATGGGTTTGACAGGTACTGATTCTTGTGCAACATGTCTTCAAAATATTTGACAAGACTGGAAAATTCAGATTGTTCAAAGTGTTTCATCATCATGATGCTATGTTTTACTCGGTCTTGTGTAGCTTGAGACCAATATGCTGAGAGGAACGCATGGTAAAATTCTCCTTCACTGTCACAATCGTGAATGACCGATCGCAATCTTTCAGTTGGTTCATTCTCTAAGTAGCCACATGTAAATTTTAATCTGTGCTCTAACGACCAGTTGGGAGGAAAACAATGAGAAAATTGATGGAGCCATGCTTGTGGATGAATGTCGTTGCCAGAATTCTGAAATGTATTGAATTTACGTGTAGTATAGAACAGCTTATAGTCAAAATCATCATGTCGGCGAGTCACATGTCGGTCATTGTTACGTCGTTTCGGCAGTTCCATTTCGAAATTCGGTGCACCTTGACAATTTCTTTCATAATTTCCGAAATGCCCTGTGTTATTATTTTGTTACCTTTCCGTATTTCTATGTACCTCTTCCCGTATTGGGGCGCGAGTGTCCTCCGAAATATGAAATTTTTGTATTACTTGTGCCAACTGATCTTGTACTTCCCGGATTTCTATTTTGTATTGCGTATTAATTTGATTCTGATTTTGTTTGAATTTCTTAATTTGTTCAAACTCTTCTGTGTCAGTGATGGCTACAGGTCTTGTGTCATTCAGATCATCATTAACCTTTGCAGATAAGTTAGTGAACTGATCCGAAAGTTCGGCTACTTTCTCCGATAGTGTACTTATTTCCTCAGTGTGTTTTTCTGAACCAAGTTTCAGAGTGTCCATTTGTGTTGAAATCGTATCTGCTGTCTCCTTTAAGTTTTCTTGAGTTTTTGCAAGTTGCGTAACCGAATCGGTAGATACAAATGAGTCAATTTTAGCTTGCAAAGTGTCGTGATTTTCATGAACAATAGTTTGCAGTTTTTTTATGGCTGCTTCGTAATTCTGTAATGCATTTTCATGACGCGAAAAAATAGGTTGGAAATGCTCACAAATTTGTTTTTTTACGTCATTACAGACTTTTTGACATTTCGATTCGATTTTATGTAACACAGTAGTTAAATCTTCATGTGTTTGTTCAAGCGTGGCGTCTAACTTTTGAAGATTTTGTTCCATTGTTTCTAACTTTTTAAGATTTTGTTCCACTGTGTCTAACTTTTGAAGATTTTGTTCCATTGTGTCTAACTGTTGCTGTGTCTGTCTCTGGTGTTGTTCCTTTGTGTCTAACTTTTGAAGCCTTTGTCCCATTTGCCTCTGATTTTGTTCCATTTGTTGCATTAATTGCAATAATAATGTATTAGTGTCTGGAATCTGTTTCTCTATGCTTTTTGGCAGTGCATTTTCACCGGAAACATTCACATTTTGACAAGCAGAAAATGTGTCTTGACTCATTTGAGAAAACGATGAGGACCCAAAACCGTCTACAGTATTTGCAATATTGTGTTCTGTCATTTCGGATTCCTGAGGCGAGCTGTTGCCGACCGATCGATCGATAATGCTTCCCTGTTCACTACCTGTTTCACTGTCTACACCATTATTTGCCGCCCGCTCCATTTCCCTATGCACAATTACCAAATTACTATGTTGAACATTAGTTAATTCATTACACGGTGGCGCTAACACACTGCTTTCGTCTTCACTGTCATTTCTCAGTTTACTTTGGAGCCTAGTAATACGTTTTTCACACGCCATTATTGTCAGAATATTTCACACAACAACACAGAAAAACACAATTTGAAGAGCAAAAATAAGGGAACACATCAATATAGCACTGAAAATAATATCCCGTTAATTGCAAGCGCAGCTGAGAAATACTTGGTGCAAATCTACATGCATGCCACAACTGTTTTACTGTACAACAATTAAAGACTGCAACTACAAAGGAGATTCTCTCTACATTTACGCGCTAGCAATAAACAATAGCTACACTAATTACACAAACTACAAGAAAAAATCAGAAGATTCCAGTGAGGTATCCTCGGCTAAGGGTCGACATATGAAACGACCCCTTAGAAAAATGTACAGGTCTGAGCTTAAACGGACACACAATATTTTTAGCGGAACGCAATCTGACTTTCAGAAATCCCTACAACAGAATGGTCCTGACTAACATTAAATGATTTCCAGTATTACAAATTTCAAAACTCCATCTCTCTCCTCACATCCACCACTGCTGGCGGCTCACCTCCAACTGCGCAACGCTACGCGCTGTTAACATCCAGCTGCCCAACACTACAATAGCCAACAACAATGCAAACCAGCCACAGACTGCACACAGCACAGCCAGTGATTTTCATACAGAGCGTTATGTGGCGTTACCAATATAAAAATCTAAACAGCCTACTTACACAACGACTGCCATAAAGCCTCCATGAGCGCTCGAATCTCTCTAATTTTACATTCGTGATCTCCTCGGGAGGTATAAGTAGGTGGAAGCAATGTATTCGATACCCCATCCAGAAACGCACCCTCTCGAAACCTGGACAGCTAGCTACACCGCGAGGCAGAGCGCCTATCTTGCAGAGTCTGCCACTTGTGTTTGCTAAACATCTCCATAACGCTATCACGCTTACCAAATAACCCTGTGACGAAACGCGCCACTCTTCTTTGGATCTTCTCTATCCCCTCTGTCAACCTGACCTGGTACGGATTCCACACTGATGAGCAATACTCAAGTATAGGTCGAACGAGTGTTTTGTAAGCCACCTCCTTTGTTGATGGACTACATTTTCTAGTGACTGTCCCAATAAATCTCAACCTGGCACCCGCCTTACCAACAATTAATTTTATATGATCATTCCACTTCAAATCGTTCCGTACGCATACTCCCAGATATTTTACAGAAGTAACTGCTACCAGTGTTTGTTCCTCTATCGTATAATCACACAATAAAGGATCCTTCTATCCATATATTGGCAGTAGCTTCCATTTGTCTATGTTAAGGGTCAGGTGCCACTCCATGCACCAAGTGCCTATCCGCTGCAGATCTTCTGCCATTTCGTTGCAATTTTCTAATGCTGCAACTTCTCTGTATACTACGGCATCATCCGCGAAAAGCAGCATGGAACTTCCGACACTATCTACTAGGTCATTTATGTATATTGTGAAAAGCAATGGTCCCATAACACTCCCCTGTGGCACGCCAGAGGTTACTTTAACGTCTGTAGACGTCTCTCCATTGAGAACAACATGCTGTGTTCTGTTTGCTAAACACTCTTCAATCCAGCCGCACAGCCATAGGCTCATACATTGTTTATCAGGCGACAGTGCGGAACTGTATCGAACGCATTCCGGAAGTCAAGGAAAATGGCATCTACCTGGAAGCCTGTATCTAATATTGTCTGTGTCTCATGAACAAATAAAGCGAGTTGGGTCTCATTCGATCGCTGTTTCTGGAATTCAAGTTGATTCCTACTGAGCAGATTCTGTTTCTTCCAGAAATGACATGATACACGAACAAAAAACATGTTCTAAAATTCTACAACAGATCGATGTCAGAGATATAGGGCTATAGTTTTGCGCATCTGCTCGACGGCCCTTCTTGAAAACTGGAACTACCTGTGCTCTATACCAATCATTTGGAACCTTCCGTTCCTCTAGAGACTTGCGGTACACGGCTGTTAGAGGCGGGGGCAAGTTCCTTCGCGTACACTGCGTAGAATCGAATGGGTGTCTCCTTATAGAAAATGGGAAAAGCGATCAGTGGTATTTTAATAACAATTTCGACAGTTATAAACGAGAAACAAACAGATATAAGTCGGTACACCACGACTGAGACATTAATGTACGGTATGTGTTGCCCTGTGGCTTGGTATATTAGACGGTAGCGTGGCGCGTACGTGCAGTGTACAAGGCTCGAACTCACCTGGTCTGTACCGTAGTTTCTCACTGTCATCCCGAAACGTCAGTTGTGTTGCAGAATGATACCTTTCCCAGTTTGTAAATATTTTACGAAGTGAAGTAACAGTGAAGTAAAACGATCCATTTGCTTTGAAAGATTAAAAACTGGATCAGGCAGAACCAATTTGCGACAACATACAAGGACAAGACATCAACAGTGTTCCTAGGTGATGAAACTACTTTTAATTGATGTATCTATAATCTTACCGTCGTGCACTAAGCTTGGAGTTGTGTTTCTTTATTGTATTGTGTGGGACTGGGGATCTAGAAACGACGCAGATGCTTCGTCCCCTTCGTAGCCCGCAGTGGTACACAACCCCACAACAGGCTACAGCAGTCCACTCACACCACCGCTGCCCAAACCGAACCCAGCGTTATTGTGCGGTTCGGCCCCCAGTGGGCCCTCCGGTAACCCCAATGTTTGCGTGGTAGAGTAATTATGGTGAACGCCTAAGTGGAGAAAGCGACTGCGCAGCTATCGCCGACTTAATGTAACTGAGGCGGAATAAGGGGAACCATCCCCCATTCTCCCAGGCAGATGTAAAATCGCCTTTAAAACCTTCCACAGTCTGGCCGGCACCCCGGACCTCGACACTAATCCGTTCGGCGGATTCATGCCGGGGATAATAATTAAACCTTTAGTTCTGTTGTTGAATCAGGGGGAAAAATTTACTCATCCTAGGGTGATTATGCAGGAAAGTAGTCAGTAGTGACCTTTTGCTCTCGTAATCGCTATGCACGTCCGCTTCACCTTCACAGTCTTTGCTGGTGACAGACCGATTTCTGGCACAGGTTCAAACCCATGTGGATCGTGATCTCCCACTCTTTCATCTTCTTTAGAACTTTTCACTCTTTGTTCGAAGTCTTCTCTTGATACTGTATGTAACGGCAATAAACAACCGAAAATCAGCTCTTTCAGAAATCGGCTACTTTTGGGCGTTTTTAACAGTGAGGTTAAAAGAGAGACTGCTACAAAATGACACTACAATTTAATCAACCGATATCTTGACAATGCAGACCTTACACGATGTGCGCAATAGACTGGATCAATTCAGAATTTGTTATAACTGTCTACTGCCGAACAGACCAGCAATTTCAAGCAATTACCAGAAGCATGGATAAGTAAACACAAATGATTACTATAACAACCAGAAGCCCTCTAGAATGGTGCCATTTTCTTAACTGGTCACATAAATTTTGAAGTAAATGAAATGAATTTTCTAAAATAGTCCACATCAATGGATATTATAGAAATTGATGTACAGGGTGACTATTATTGAACTATATGAAAAAACGTAAATAAGTTACAAACTATTGCGTGCACACACTTTATTCAGCATGTAAACGTCACTACAGATATGTCTGCCATCATTGGCGATGATGTGGCACAGACGAACAGCGAAATTCTGCATGACCAGCTGAAGTGTCGCAACATCGATGCTGTCGATGACCTCGTGAATGGCTATTTCCAGCTCACCAGTGGTTATGAGGTTAGTGCTGTGCATCTTGTCTTTAATATAGCCTCACAAAAAGGAGTCGCATGTGTTCATATCGGGAGAATATGGCGGCTAATCGAGACGTATGCCAGTGGACTCTGGGTATCCCACAGCCTGAATGCGGTCCCAAAAGTACTCCTCCAGCACATCAAACACTCTCGTGCTGCGACGGGGTCGAGCTCCGTCTTGCATGAACCACATCCTGTCGAAATCAGGGTCAATTTGGATAATGGGGATGAAATTATCTTCCAAAACCTTCACGTACCGTTCAGTAGTCACAGTGTCATCAAGGAATATCCCGCCGATTATTCCGTGGCTGGACATTACACACCACACAGTCACCCATTGAGGGTGAAACTTATCGATCACGAAATGTGGATTCTCAGTGCACCAAATGAGCCAATATTCTTTATTGATGAACCCACCAAATGAAAGTGGCTTTCGTTGCTAAACCAAACCATAATGCGCATACTAATTACCACCATGGCACGCGGCCAACCGTGCACTTTGAACGTCCTAACGCAAATCGTTCAGAAGCTATGGCGATTTTCTTCATATATTTCAGTATTTGTCACCCTGTAAGTTTGTGTCTATTTGTGTATATTCCACATCCCCACCTAAGCTATTGAGTTAATATTAACCAAACGTAATATTAACCATCTACCTATCATAGTTCAGGGAATACCACCTGATAAACAATGACTTGGTAAAAATAACTGCTGCATCGAGCATTACTTCTGTGCTACTAACTCTATTTGCAGCAAATTTAGCACACAGTGTTCACTTATGCAGCTGAATGTACCTGCAAAATTATATAATTGCATGTCACATACTCGGGAGACATGACATTAGAAACACTGAGATGCCTCAGAAATTGTACCATCTTTCACGACATTAAAGTTCATTACTGCTTTGTAACTAACTCTATTCACTGCAAAGTTTGGAGACAGTATCCACATACGTTGCTGAGCCTACCTACAAAATGATATCATGGCGTGACTAATAGATCAAGAGATATGACATCACAAACATTGAGATGCGTGACGTTTAAACTTATGTTCTATTCACGCATGTCGTAATAAACTTCGTAGACAGTATCCACATTTACCCCTAAACGAACCTACAAAATTATACCATGCTACCACACACAGTTCAGGAGATATGTCATAAACACTGAGATGCGTGAAAAAATGCCGCATCGAATATGAACTTTTAATACATTTACTCTTCACTACAAAGACACTAGTCAAGAAAATCTCTGATATCTGACTGTTCTTTTGACAGCTTTCAATTGCGTATTGCAAACAGCTGTAGACTAAAACTATAGCTGTCTATAGAGCTATGAAGAGGCATTGGAGGCATTGGCATAGAGACGTTTATAAAATCGCTTTGAAGAATATGCAAAGCAACATGGCGTACTGAAAGTGTCTAGGATCATCTCACACCAAACCTGCTGCATGACTGCATATAAGGTAAGAATAAACGAAAGGAAGATGTTCGTCTTAGTGAGCGGTCAAACATGTTTCTCTATTGTAGGCATACTGCAATAAACAAGTGTTTCGTACGTGTTAGCATAGGAATATAAAGGTGACTGTTGTGGATTGGCAAGAGAGCCAACCCACTATGAGAGGAAGCCAAAAGGCACGCGTTTTAGCTCACGCAGGCTGGTGTGAGGTCTGGAACAGGTCAAGGAAATGAGACTAGAATAAAAAGGACGTAGGTGTGGAATACTTAACTTTAATCCATAAATGGTGAACATCGCTCTTGACGGTACATGTTTTACAGCATCAATAGTAACTGGTAATGGCGCCTTGCTAGGTCGTAGCAAATGACGTAGCTGAAGGCTATGCTAACTATCGTCTCGGAAAATGAGAGCGTATTTTGTCAGTGAACCATCGCTAGCAAAGTCAGCTGTACAACTGGGGCGAGTGCTAGGAAGTGTCTCTAGACCTGCCGTGTGGCGGCGCTCGGTCTGCAATCACTGATAGTGGCGACATGCGGGTCCGACCGCGGCCAATTTAAAGGCTACCACCTAGCAAGTATGGTGTCTGGCGGTGACACCACAGTGACCTTTCGTGAAACTCGTTTTGGCGCAAGCAGTATTGCATGTCTGCCAAATAGCTACATAAATATATCTTGAGCTGCCGAAAGTCCATGGAAATAAAATTTCTTTTCTGTATCACAATGCTGACACAGTTCACTTTTTGTTTTCGTTTCTGAAACAACAGTGGCAAATCTCAAGCGCCATGCTGGGTTTGTCAGCTAGTTATTTATAAAGCAGACAGCAAACATTTACAGTTGCAAAATTACCGTAATATATCTGACTACATAAAATTTTAAAACACAGACAAATAATAGCAAACGATGAAGTTAGTCGCTTAAAACTGACACTGAAATAGTTTTCTTTTTAAGCTGAGAATGAACATCTTGAGTGTGAGGTTGCAAGTGTAGTTCATCTGAAAGTGTTGTGTTAACAATCATGAGAGGAACGATGTTAGCTGCTAATGACTCACCATGTGCATCAGGAGGGCGACAGAAAATGAGTGTCTAGGACTTGCAGAGATCATCATTACATGGGATGTAAGTATTACTCTTCACAAAATGGATGTCGTCGACAGTCAATGAATGCTCAAAACAAACCATTAACTTGCACCATGAACACTGAATGAAAAATGATGGGTCATAGTGATCACAAAGATTCCCTCCATCGAGATCTAAGGCGAACTCATTGGAAGTTACAAACTGTGTAGGACTTCCAGCTAGGTATCCACTCACACAGAATGCTTAGAGAATCGTATTGGTGTCACAAGATGGAGGGAGCGAATGTGATTTTATGAAAACGAATATGAAAAGTCTGTCGTGAAGTTTATTGCTTTTAGGGCATAGTAGCGGATAGTGCAATAATATTTTTTACTCGCGAAATAAAAATCCAGAGGCTTAATTTGTGCATGGGTTCCAGGTGCTACGAATTGCAGTATCACACACTTCACAGGAGCGATAGTTTGCTCTAAGGGAAAATGAATTTTATACGCATACCGGGAAACAAGCGAAAGCAATTTATTTTGACCAGCTATTGGCCAAAGGCATTGCGTATTCCATAACTGTAGTTCTGTTACGCCCATTTTCCCTCTCTTGCCTTCTGTGACGTAAGTATTCCCTACTGCCCTTGTAAGATCAGGCACACGAAAATGAATGGCCGGGGACCGAGCACTCCAACTTATCGTAACACAATAAATAGTTTTCCAGCCAATTTACCAGCCAGATTAACAGTCGACATAACTGAGTACGAAGGCGTTAAGGCATTGGAGTTAGTTGATCTTGATACAACTCACTTGGTACCTCTAATTCCCTGGGTTCCTTTCATATGCCTTTCCTCTCCAAATTCTGACTGGTCAGAGGTGTCAACAAATTTATGACTGAACGATGGCATAAGTTCCTTCATCTAACCTACGAATTTTCGCGCCGATTCCTCAGTTTTTTGTTCATCGTCGAACTGACGCTTTTTGAAGTTTCGTCATCTTACGTCTTCCAATTATGTAGCTCTGTTTGAAGCTGTACATTCATCTACTGCTTCTATCGAAATCACTGTAATCTATGCCGCCAGCAATTTGAGGCGCGTAACGAAGTAGGTTACTATCAGGCACATCCTGTAGACTGTAACGAGCATCCTTTATTTAACACGTTCGTCTTGTCCTCCCCCGAATATCCATAGTTTTTCTTATACACAGTACGTTTTTACTAGAGACGGGCAAGGAAAATACTACGAGCAGACAGACGGCGTCTCAACTGGCAACCTACGGATTCATGGAAGCCTTTGAAGCAAATGCCCTTGGTTCTGCTCCTTTACGCACACGTTGCTGGTTCAGATACGGTAGACGACACGTTCGCTATATGGCCTCATGGTGAGACAGGGCTACACATGTTTCACGAGTATTTGAACAACATGCACGGGAAGATACATCTCACGCTAGAAGTAGAGAAGAATGGTGCTATACCATTTCTAGACGGCGAAGTATATAGGACAACGGACGGCACACTGGGCAACAGAGTATATCGCAAGCCTACACATACAAACAGCTATCTGCACGCCCAATCATACCACCACCCAGAGCAGAAAAACTCGGTCATCCATTCTTTGGCAATCCGTCTGCAGCGGCTAAATGATGTTCAAAAAATGACACCTGAGCTTAAAAGGCTACGTACAACGGTTCTAGTCAATGGTTACAGCCATTAGTCGATCCACACAGCCTTGTCGACGATTACATGTAAGCAAGATAAGCCAGAAATAGACAAACTGCAACCTTATGTGGAAAATGTTACTGACCGAATAGGCAAACACCTCCGCCGGGTTACAGTGCAGCCTGTGTTGTATAGTGGTCGCAGGATCCAGGACGTTCTCGGCTCCACTGAGGACAACGTGGATGCAGGCGGGTACAGGATGGAATGCGAATGTGGAGAGGCATACATCAGCGAGAGTGGTAGGCCAATAGCAACGCGCATTCGGGAACACGAGCGCATTATTCGTCTTGGACAACATAACAAATCTGCAGTGGCAGAACATCAGCAAGATTGCGGAAAAGACATAAAATTCAGCGAAGCCTTTGTGTTGGACAAGCCACGAAACGCAAATTCAGAGAGGCCATCGAAATTCTTAAACACCCTAGGAACATGAAAAGTGGGGATGGACTCTGTCTTGCCCCATCTTGACTGCCAGCAATCAGAGCCCGACAGACCGCACTGTCAACTCTAGGCACGAGCACTACCGGCGAGCAACTGCCGCCGTGCAGCTGACGTTCCGCATTCGGTAAACAGGAGCCAACCACCAGTCATGGCACATAGCACAAGAACCAGTAGACAACAGAGGTTGCGAGCTCACTCCATCGCAATATCCTATTAATATAAAGTTCCCTCTCCTTCTTCCTTCAGAGACCAGTGAAACGAACTGTCTCCTTAGAATTATGACGTAATGGCATGCGCAGTGAACAGTAACAACAAAATATAAGGGACACTGCATAGCTAGAACGCACCAGTAGTAGACCCAGAAGAAAGCCACTGCAACCGTGGTCGAAGCGTTGGTTTTTCTCCAACAGCAGTAGTTTTATACGCTATGACGCGGTACCGTATCCAGGTAAATTTTATGTCACGTAAATCGTACTTGGAGACAAAAAAAATTTTCCTCGACTTGCTGATAAACCTTGAGTAGAACAAAGAATAAAATACACTGAAGCCTCTCAACAGTCAAGGTGTTCGCTACAGCTAATAATGTAGTCACCAGGATGCAGAGTTACAATCCACACAAATAGTTAACGTTGACTGAGAAACTGTTCATCATTAACTTCAAGCAGTGACAGTTAGGTAAGGTGTCGTCCTTCGATTGCATGAGAGGTGAGCCCCTTTCCAATGGCAACCGCCACAATAACATGTACTGGAATCAGCCACAGCTGTTGCTATTGCTCTGTCTTCAGCCATTATAAAAAGTAATCATGTCCACAACAATCACATACACGTAAAGCTGTCCCGTTACATCTAGCAGCACACTCCACTCCCCACAGAACCACATGTTCTACCGTACAGCTCGTGCCTACCCTTATATCAGCGCGCCAAGCCCGACCGCGGCTACCTGGTGGAAGCGTCGCTGCGAGTCGCCAGGCGACTCAACAGAGAAGTTACTGTGGAGCCGATTATGTCAGTAGCAAAATAAGGCAACATTGCACTGATCAGTGAGAACACTATGACCACCAACATGTTATCGATATGAACCTATCTAGGAGATAGCAGTGTCACCTGGGGAAAAATGACTGCAAGCCAGAATCACTCAGGGTGCATGTAGTAAAGTGAGCTTGATTACTGTGTGTAGAATGGGGAAGGCACGTATTTTGTCTGAGACTGACCGTGGATATGTGGGTACAATGTGATTGCCCAGAGGCTCGGCCCAAGGATTCCGGAAAGTGCACGACTTTTCAGGCGCCCGTGGAGTGCTGTGGTGGGTGTCTTCTACACTCCTGGAAATGGAAAAAAGAACACATTGACACCGGTGTGTCAGACCCACCATACTTGCTCCGGACACTGCGAGAGGGCTGTACAAGCAATGATCATACGTACGGCACAGCGGACACACCAGGAACCGCGGTGTTGGCCGTCGAATGGCGCTAGCTGCGCAGCATTTGTGCACCGCCGCCGTCAGTGTCAGCCAGTTTGCCGTGGCATACGGAGCTCCATCGCAGTCTTTAACACTGGTAGCATGCCGCGACAGCGTGGACGTGAACCGTATGTGCAGTTGACGGACTTTGAGCGAGGGCGTATAGTGGGCATGCGGGAGGCCAGGTGGACGTACCGCCGAATTGCTCAACACGTGGGGCGTGAGGTCTCCACAGTACATCGATGTTGTCGCCAGTGGTCGGCGGAAGGTGCACGTGCCCGTCGACCTGGGACCGGACCGCAGCGACGCACGGATGCACGCCAAGACCGTAGGATCCTATGCAGTGCCGTAGGGGACCGCACCGCCACTTCCCAGCAAATTAGGGACACTGTTGCTCCTGGGGTATCGGCGAGGACCATTCGCAACCGTCTCCATGAAGCTGGGCTACGGTCCCGCACACCGTTAGGCCATCTTCCGCTCACGCCCCAACATCGTGCAGCCCGCCTCCAGTGGTGTCGCGACAGGCGTGAATGGAGGCACGAATGGAGACGTGTCGTCTTCAGCGATGAGAGTCGCTTCTGCCTTGGTGCCAGTGATGGTCGTATGCGTGTTTGGCGCCGTGCAGGTGAGCACCACAATCAGGACTGCATACGACCGAGGCACACAGGGCCAACACCCGGCATCATGGTGTGGGGAGCGATCTCCTACACTGGCCGTACACCACTGGTGATCGTCGAGGGGACACTGAATAGTGCACGGTACATCCAAACCGTCATCGAACCCATCGTTCTACCATTCCTAGACCGGGAAGGGAACTTGCTGTTCCAACAGGACAACGCACGTCCGCATGTATCCCGTGCCACCCAACGTGCTCTAGAAGGTGTAAGACAACTACCCTGGCCAGCAAGATCTCCGGATCTGTCCCCCCTTAAGCATGTTTGGGACTGGATGAAGCGTCGTCTCACGCGGTCTGCACGTCCAGCACGAACGCTGGTCCAACTGAGGCGCCAGGTGGAAATGGCATGGCAAGCCGTTCCACAGGACTACATGCAGCATCTCTACGATCGTCTCCATGGGAGAATAGCAGCCTCCATTGCTGCGAAAGGTGGATATACACTGTACTAGTGCCGACATTGTGCATGCTCTGTTGCCTGTGTCTATGTGCCTGTGGTTCTGTCAGTGTGATCATGTGATGATCTGACCCCAGGAATGTGTCAATAAAGTTTCCCCTTCCTGGGACAATGAATTCACGGTGTTCTTATTTCAATTTCCAGGAGTGTATATGTGGCGAAACCATGGTGAAAGCAGGTCCCGAAATCCTGGGGTTAGGCAGTCACCCATTACAGATGTCGGACATCGTAGGCCATGCAGACTGATAAAACAGGACAGATGGCGAAAGGTGGAGGAATTAACATTAGACTTTAATTCTGGGCATTGTACAAGTTTGTCTGATTACACAGTCCACAGAACACTGTGAACAATGGGTCCCCGCAGCAGATGACCCATTGCCAGCTACAAGTGATTGTCGACACTGGACGTTGGCTCATTGGCCGAGCGTTGCATGGTTGACGAATCCCGATACCTTCTACATCGTGCCAATGGAAGGGCGCTAACCTATCGACTTCGAGAGGAACAGATGCTTGACATCTGTAGTGTGGGATAGAGACAATTTGGTGGCGGCTCCATTATGCTTTAGGAACATCTTCGTGGGCAAACGTAGTTACAATGGAGCTCGTACAAGGCACTATAACGGGAAAGGAGTATCGTACACTTATTACAGACTGTTTACACCCCTTAATGACGATCATGGTTTCCAACGGCAGTGGCACTTTCAGCAAGATAATGCGCCATGTCATAAGGCCAGGAATGTGATGAAGTAGTTCGACGAATACAGTGGCGAGTTGCAATTGTTCTGGGCCCCCAACTGGCCAGATCTGTACCCAGTCGAATATATTTGGGATGTGATTGATCGTGGCGTCAGAATTCATCATCCTCCCCTCCCTTCCCGAAATTTACGGGGTTTAGGTGATATTTGAGTGCAGATGTGGTGCTGTTATCTTCGTCAAATGTGGACATGCTGGGTATTAGGTAGGTAGTCATAATGTTCTGACTGGTCAGTGTATAGCCACATGTGACACATACGTATTTTCCCATTTAAAATATTATATTTCATAAATATGTATCAATATTTTATTTATTTTCATGGGATTACAGTTTAAAGAAGGTCCACCTCCACACACTCTTGTTCTGTAGCACTCGAATGAGTTGTAAGTTGATTCGAATCATGTTGGTGGAAAGGTTTTGGAGCCAGTGTTTTATCAGCAGGGGTACGAGGGAACGTGACGTGTCCAGCAAGATCGCCTGTATTCACGTCAATGTCCTGAATTAAATTCCAAAAGTCTCCGAAGTGTCTGATGACGTGAGGACATGTGACATTGCTGATCAGTCTGTCGTATGGTGATGTTAAGGTAGGTGGCCCTCTATTCGAGAGGCTTATGATGGTTCCCACCACCAGGTTTCCCAACGAGTCGCTTCCCTTAGTCCATAATATTGCACACTAGCTACACTTAGAATCTGTCTAGAATAGCGATGCTGCATTCCTAAATCTTCTCCCCTGTGCAGATTCCCTGAGCATAAGACTACTTTGGTTTCAATAATTAAAAATAAAATACACAACCTTTTACTAAACATATGTAATTCAATTTTTGCTAACTATTTTAATTTGTTAATTAATACAGAATTTACATGAAAGTTACGTGAAATTCTTTACACTTACTGACCTTTGGAGATCTTATATTGTTCAAAGGTGCGTTTTTCGAGTTTTTCTGAGAATTAAGTCTTACTGCTTAAGGACACATATGCCTGGGCAGTGACCATGAAATCTGGTAAATAAGCAGAAAATTTAAAAGGACGAGCCCATGTCTTCGCCTTATCAATAGCTGTACACGGAAGGGTTGTACGTCAGGGATGTAGTAAGTACCATCCTTATTTAATAGGGAGACTAAAAACCTTTTTAAAATTTAGTAGATCCAGCATGTCACAGGGCTTAAACGATACATATACGATAAGAAATGTTGCAATTGTGAATGGTGTAGATGATTTTGAAGCTACATACAGAGACGATCAAAGCATTGGGGTATCATAAGCTTTGCATTAGTTTTCTCTAACCAGCGTGGTTTACGGAATGACTAACTTATATTTGATACTGTGTAACCTAACCCTCACTTATCGACCTTAATGACAGTAAAATTTAAACCACGTGTACCTAATGGAAATATGGCAAAAGCAATCGTCACCGAAGTTAAACTGTAGGTAAAGAGAGGAAAGGGTTACATCTAAATGAAACGAAAAATGCAAATGAAATTGGTGGAAAAGTAACTTTGAAAAGGTTTAAAGTTAATAAAGAAAGTAAATGTACGGTCGTCACATTAACAATTAACTGGCGTTAATTAGATATTTGAGATTTGGGGAAAATTACGGTCGCCAGTCCTATGGACAACTACTATAATAACTGAAAAGGAAAGGTTATTGCACATATAATTAGCACTAAAAGTGTGGCAACTGAAGGTTGACACGTGTTGTGTAAAAACTGAAGGTTTTTTCAGAAGTAATAAATTTCGCTACACTCTGACTTCATTTAGTAAAAGCATTAATAAAACCGGAAAATTGAAAGTAAATTTAGTGACTGAAATTAGTAGGGATCTTTGTTTCTGAGCCGGCCGGAGTGGCCGAGCGGTTAAAGGCGCTACAGTCTGGAACCGCACGACCGCTACGGTCGCAGGTTCGAATCCTGCCTCGGGCATGGATGTGTGTGATGTCCTTAGGTTAGTTAGGTTTAACTAGTTCTAAGTTCTAGGGGACTTATGACCACAGCAGTTGAGTCCCATAGTGCTCAGAGCCATTTGAACCATTTTTGTTTCTGAAGCACTACGATATTCAGTAAGATAAGGTACGTCTTGGGCTACATCAACAATCATTTCAAAGGCTACTTCAATCTACGCAATTTAGAAATAAGAGATCTAACTTTGACTTGCATTAAATGATTCTGAACAATTAACAATAGTAAAATTTTGTACGTACCTAGCTGAGCTGCAGTCACAGGTCAGCTAATATATGGTAACAAAACTCGCACTCTTCATTTGTGCTTGCTTAATCTAAATATTGTAGCCGGTTATGAATGCCTTAACTGAACTTTGAAATTAAAGCAGTGAAATCGAATGGTATTACTTTAATGCAGACGTTTGAATTTCAACGACACTCGGGTTCATTCCAGAAAAGGAAGGGACCCTGCTTGGTAATGCAGTTAGGACAATGAGCAACAAATTTTGATGCTATGTTGCTGTAATTTTGTGAGGCAAATGGATCAATTTTAAAAGCTGAGGTCTACCATACAGTTCTAAAACTTTACGTGCTTCCAGTCTTCCTTGGTGATTGATTGAAGGTTTGAAGTCGTCGATCGAGGAGGTGCCGACAATCACTCATTGTCGGTGGTCGCTGTTGCAGAAGCTGGATGTTGGCGCGCCTTCTTCTCGACACAGTCACAAGGCGAAACGGGCTCTTGATGTGCGCCAGCTAATACTTCCCGTCCGCGACACTGTGTCAGAAACTAACATAGCAAGTTGAACGCAATTACATGCTGCCAAACCCCGAAAGTGCGGCAAATCCCGGGAGTGTCACACAACACACCTGCTCCACTGCACTACTCCAGCCAGACTCTCTCTGCTCAGCCCGCGCTCCACGCGGCAGAGTTAACACTACCAAAGTTCCTAAACACTTTGGTTCTCCACACGACCTATCGATGTATTCGTTCGACAGCATAGTTTTCCCTAGGTAAGACCCAGCGTATAAATACAAATAATATTCACAAAACAAACCAACAATACATCGACATAAATGCATAATTTTATATATATATATATATATATATATATATATATATATATATATATATATATATATATACAGGGTGTTTCAAAAATGACCGGTATATTTGAAACGGCAATAAAAACTAAACGAGCAGCGATAGAAATACACCGTTTGTTGCAATATGCTTGGGACAACAGTACATTTTCAGGCGGACAAACTTTCGAAATTACAGTAGTTACAATTTTCAACAACAGATGGCGCTGCAAGTGATGTGAAAGATATAGACGACAACGCAGTCTGTGGGTGCGCCATTCTGTACGTCGTCTTTCTGCTGTAAGCGTGTGCTGTTCACAATGTGCAAGTGTGCTGTAGACAACATGGTTTATTCCTTAGAACAGAGGATTTTTCTGGTGTTGGAATTCCACCGCCTAGAACACAGTGTTGTTGCAACAAGACGAAGTTTTCAACGGAGGTTTAATGTAACCAAAGGACCGAAAAGCGATACAATAAAGAATCTGTTTGAAAAGTTTCAACGGACTGGGAACGTGATCGAAGAACGTGCTGGAAAGGTAGGGCGACTGCATACGACAACCACAGAGGGCAACGCGCAGCTAGTGTAGCAGGTGATCCAACAGCGGCCTCGGGTTTCCGTTCGCCGTGTTGCAGCTGCGGTCCAAATGACGCCAACGTCCATGTATCGTCTCATGCGCCAGAGTTTACACCTCTATCCATACAAAATTCAAACGCGGCAACCCCTCAGCACTGCTACCATTGCTGCATGAGAGACATTTGCTAACGATATAGTGCACAGGATTGATGATGGCGATATGCATGTGGGCAGCATTTGGTTTACTGACGAAGTTTATTCTTACCAGGACGGCTTCGTCAATAAACAGAACTGGCGCATATGGGGAACCGAAAAGCCCCATGTTGTAGTCCCATCGTCCCTGCATCCTCAAAAAGTACTGGTCTGGGCCGCCATTTCTTCCAAAGGAATCATTGGCCCATTTTTTCAGATCCGAACGATTACTGCATCACGCTATCTGGACATTCTTCGTGAATTTTTGGCGGTACAAACTGCCTTAGACGACACTGCGAACACCTCGTGGTTTAAGCAAGATGGTGCCCGGCCACATGGCACGGCCGACGTCTTTAATTTCCTGATTGAATATTTCGATGATCGTGTGATTGCTTTGGGCTATCCGAAACATACAGGAGGCGGCGTGGATTGGCCTCCCTGTTCGCCAGACATGAACCCCTGTGACTTCTTTCTGTGGTGACACTTGAAAGACCAGGTGTACCGCCAGAATCCATAAACAATTGAACAGCTGAAGCAGTATATCTCATCTGCATGTGAAGCCATTCCGCCAGACACGTTGTCAAAGGTTTCGGGTAATTTCATTCAGAGACTACGCCATATTATTGCTACGCATGGTGGATATTTGCAAAATATCGTAGTATAGAGTTTCCCAGACTGCAGCGCCATCTGTTGTTGAAAATTGTAACTACTGTAATTTCGAAAGTTTGTCTGCCTGAAAATGTACTGTTGTCCCAAGCATATTGCAACAAACGGTGTATTACTATCGCTGCTCGTTTAGTTTTTATTGCCGTTTCAAATATACCGGTCATCTTTGAAACACCCTGTGTATATATATATATATATATATATATATATATATATATATATATATATATATATTAAAGTAGTTACAATATATGAAGACAGAGAAATGTCATATCTTCAGGTGACAAAATAAGGAAAAATATATTGTACAATAGATGGAAATAGGAGGATTTGCATTTCCGGCATTACACGTGCCCCATATTGTCTGAGGATGTTCGTATAACCTAAACAGACTCAGAAAAAAAGACAGTGGAAATGCATATGCTCAAAACTTCAAGAAAATTTAGCATTAGGCTAACTAACCATAAACCAATTTTTAAACCATAATAATTTAGTGGAGACACTCCTAACCGTATTCCACTCTCTCATCTTACACAAAAGAAGACAGATTGACAACATATTAAAATTTATAGAAAACATAGAAAATGGTTTAGCTATTCTAAAATGAGCAAAATTCGTAACAGTATTAAGAAATGGAATACTATTTACAAATTAATTAGAGTACATGGTTATAACAACAGGTAGACCAAAATACTCAAATTAATAATTAATTACATAGAATACCCATTTTTATATAACCTTCTCATGATTTATATTCCTGTCATGAGAATCCACTCAACGCTAAACAAGAAAATAATATACAATAGATAAAAAAAAACATAAATATTGTCAGCAGAATTCTTTCACATCAGGTGTTTGGGAAGAAAAACATCTCCGCCTTCCGTACTCGCAAGTGCAAAGAATGACGACAGCTGCACAATAGCCAACAGCGGCTCCGCCTCACCAGTATTGTTGCGCCTGCCTGTGCGGCACGCTTGATCTCACTCGCCTGTGTAACGGCAATCCCAGAACGTCTGTTTCACTGAAATCTTTCGGAAAAACTCACTCCCGAATAATCTCAAGGAGTCCATTAACACTATCACAGTGGATAACTCAACAATATCCATCATCACACGCATGTATTAGCCTGAAACTTAAAACAGCATCTAAGTACATCGGCATTGACTAGTAAAACACATATTCATGAAATCTTACAGCTAGTTAGAAAATCACATTTACATTCCTCTACCTACTGTGACTCAGCTGAAAAATTAGCAGCTTGGATTTTTCATTTTATTAATAATGAGTTACTCTTAAATCATTTAATCAAAATTAAATACTTATAAATTACAACTTCTTTAATGACCTCTTGGTCAGGCAAAAGCATGGCAACATAGCAAATCCTTAAATCGTACACACTATACTTATATACCGTACAAATTACCTATTCTGTGGTATTAATCAGTCCTTGGTTGGTACAATTTCAAGTCTACAATGTTCCGTATACCTAATAGTTTTCCAGTGCTTGGATACTCAAAGCAATAAGCATTTGGGTGAGATATACCAATGACTTTATATGGTCCATTATAAACAAACTTAAATTTAGAGATTTCATTGTCTATCTTGCTCGATTTCTCATGAGCTTTCACAAGTACTAAGTCTCCGATTGCAAACTTAGCAAAACGCACTTTAGCGTCATGACGACGTATGCGAGCATCGACTGTTAGCTTCATTATTGCTCGCAGACGATCTTTTTCCACACCAATACTAATGTCAATCCGTGGAGGGAATTTGATTACCTCTTCCACTAAACTTTTACTTCTGTCATCTAACAGGATATCCTCACGTTACAGTAGTTCAAATTCATACCTACGTCAAGGGCATCCGGCCAATTAACAATGTGTATAGGCTGGTATTGCCTATGCACACCGTCTCCTTCCTCGTCAAAACTAACTACAATTGTTTTATCTTGTGACGTACATGTCAAAGTTTTGCTTCCGCAATTGATCACTGCACGGTACTTTCATAGTCAATCTAACCCGATAATTACTTCCGTAGTTAAGTCTGACACGACGACAAACTCTTGTTGAAATCGTGCCCCACATAGCTCGAATTTGACAAAAAATCCGTTTTGTGACTGGTTTACTGGCCTTCTCAGTGGCTCCGTTAATTTTCACTCGAGTTACTGGCATAACTACGATACCAGGTCTGTCTTTCAGTAACTCAAATATTTTCCCACATACAGCAGTCAATTCGGCACCGGTGTCAATCAACACGTTTAGTTGTAGGTCGTGCATATTAACAGACATTACTATCTGTCTACACTTGTCCTCGACTGTTTATTTATTCTCCCACTATAAGTCCTCGTCTATATCCAGGTCATTCCATAAAAAACCATCCGGCTTTGATCCTAAATCCGGCTTATCTGGCGGCTATTTCAGCCTCTGTTCACGTACAGTTTTAATTTCAAGACGTTTGTCCTGAGGCTTAGTCTGTAGTTTCGCCTGCAATACCGAAATCTTTTCCTGTAACTCGTCAACTAGTGAGTGTTGCTTTGCTATCACTTCACTAATTGTCACCTTCGTTGATTCCTCTTTGGCCAGATTGATCTCATCTGCCAATCTACCTGGAGGAATGTGCAAAGTAGTATCTGCAATTACTTCCTCTGAGTCTGTGCAAGCCACACTGCAACCATCCGACCGTATAACGTCATCTCTAACCTCATACATGCTGGAATCTACGTGCTTTTCTACCAGTCGTGTCCGGCTATCACTAAAATTCTCGTAATCTTTCTCCTTAATACTTTCGCAATGTTTAAACTGGAGTTTTGCGTTGGATGTGTCGGCCACTTCTACCGCTATAACTTTCGGTGAAGTCTGCCGGTCAGGGCCAGAACTTTCTAACACTTCACAAACACAATCTTCCTGCAGGACGAGACGCGGCAAAACCTGCACGCGCTCCCCATAAACACTACTCCCATACAGACCCCAATAATCTCTTAGCTCGTCGTATAAGCGACCGAACTGCCTTAACCAGACCTCATCCCTCTCTGCATCCCCTCGCTAGATGACGGACGTTTTATCCAACATCTGATCTTCTCTCAACACTTGCGAATCATTCTTAAACTCAATCTCCAGTTTCCCTGTGGGTGTAACACCTGCCACTTTATAATCGATTTCTGGAACTCTACTTAAATTGTTCTCACCGACAGTGAATGTATTTTCTACTGCCGTGTCTACAGTTGATCTACTACTTGTGGGCGCACTCCTTTCTCCTAACAATGGCACACTCTCCCCCCGTTGATTATTGAATACGGAGTTTTCATAACGACGACACCTGGGTTTTCTCCTGTTATAGGGCTGGCAAAACTTCTCCACGCCCCGTCGGCCCCTCACCGGCGCGGCTAATGGTTTCCCTGTCTCGTCCCAGCAGATCCGCTCCGTGGATGCTGCTGAGGCGGCTTATCACACCCTCTGGCATTATTACTATTCTGTGAATCCCGATTCACGTTAGTATGATACTGGTTTCCGTCATTCCTGTTATTATTTGCATTGTACCGACTGTCATTATGGTCTGAACCATTATTGTTATTGCTGCTATGGTTGTGGTATGCATTATTCCCATGGTTATCGTTGTTGTGGTTGTTGTGGAACCCATTGTTGTTACCACGGTCTCTACCTTTGTCGCGATTATTGCGCCAATTGTCCTCATCCTCAACTCTTTTCAGGAAATCATTGATTGTTTTGTAATTGCTTCCTACGTAGCGTTTTGCATCATCTGGAAGCTTCTTGTAGAGTTCCCAGACTATTTCGGATTCCGTGCGGCGATCACGCAAATATTCCAAATTGCGGATCCAGCCCTCACAAAACTCCTTCATAGAGCCACGCGAATTCGCATCGAAAGGCCTCGATACAACAAATTCACACCAGACACTTTGTTGTTTTTGCTCCGACCAGTATTCAGCCAGAAAGAAATTTTTAAACTCGTCGAAAGTCAGCTTCGTGAGGTTGAGGTTTAAGCCCCAAAGCTTGGCATCACCAGCCAACACGCCAATAACCGCATTAATTTTTCTCTCATTATTCCATGATCTGGATAAAACTCTTTCACAGTTTTTAATGAAATGGGTCGCGTGTATACCGCCTTTCTTCAGAGGGTCGAACCGCTCTTTTTCATCAACAATTCCGAACCATGTGCACAGATTGGCACGTAGCTCTGTTTTTCATCAAGTTTATTTTCTAATTCCGACACTCTCGTAATTACTTGGCAAGTGGTTGTCACAAGCGTTTCACAGTTTTTAGCCTGCTTCCTTGGATACTAAAGCCTTTAAAGTTTCCACCTTCTGTTGATCCTCCTATGTCACTAATTGAATTTTTTCGTCACCTTATTCTCGATGATCGGAGTAACTGCTTCTTCAACACTTTTCTCGATTCTGCTAATTTCGGAGTCAAAACGAGTATTTATGCTCGCAATTTCCGCCTGAACTCCTATCATTTCCTGTTTAAGATTACCGATTTCGGTATTAATCACAACAATATCTCCTTTGAATTTGTAAACTTTTGTGTTAAAAACTCCAACATTGTTGTTCACAATGTTTTTCAGTCTGAGCTTTAATTTCTGCCGATTGAGATTCTGTTTTGCTTGACTGAGCCTTGATTTCGTTGATCAAAACATTCAATAAATCAGTTAAATTCCCGGAAACTACCGGTTTTACTTCCGTAGAGGATTCCTCTATAAATGTCCCCCCGTATTCGTCATCAAGTGGATCAGATTTGATTTTCACTTCCGATTCGGAAACATTTTCTAAAGTTTGGAATTCTATTTCTGCTCTTTGTTACGTTTCGTCGGTCGCGTCCTTCATGCTAACCGCCTACCCCTAAACAATGGGTTCGGTGGTGCGCGTTTCCCACTGTTCAACGGATTGTTCCATACCCAAGTCTACCAAATTTTGGTAATTGTTGTCTTCACTCATTTCACTAATTTTCAATATAAATGCCAAATCTCTAATCTAATTAGGATTCCTCCCACTACTTATTCTCGCTGATGTAACGACTTGTTTGTAACCAGTACTTTGTTATGACATTTGCCCAATGCAAAATTCGTGTCCAGAACATCCTCAAATCCGAAGATTGTCCTGTCACCAGGTCGCCATGTGTAACCTCCCCCTCACTTATCGACCTTAATGACAGTAAAATTTAAACTGCGTGTACCTAATGGAAATTTGGGAAAAGATATCGTCACCGAAGTTACTTTGTCGGTAAAGAGGGAGGAAAGGGTTACATCTAAATGAAATGAAAAATGCAAATGAAACTGGTGGAAATTAATTTTGAAAAGAGGTAAAGTTAATAAAGAAAGTAAATGTGCGGTCGTTATGTTAACAATTAACTGGCGTTTATTAGGTATTTGAGGTAACTGAAAAAGAAAGGTTATTGCACATATAATCAGCACTAAAACACAATGTTTGACAGAAGTAATAAATTTCGCTACACTCTGACTTAATTTAGCAAAAGCATTAATAAAACCGGAAAATTTAAAGTTAATTTAGTGACTGAAATTAATAGGGAGCTTTGTTTCTGAAGCACTACGAAATTCAGTAAAATAAGGTTAGTCTTGGGCTACCTCAACAATCATTTCAAAGGCTACTTGAATTTACACAATTTAGAAATAAGAGATTTAACTTTGAACTTGAATTAAATGATTATGAAAAATTAACAACAGTAAAATTTAGTACGTCACAAGCTGTGCTGCAGTCACAGGTAAGCTAAAATAAGGTAACAAAACTCGGACTTTTAATTTGTGCTTCTGTAGTCAAAATATTGCAGCCAGCTATTAATACCTTAACTGAACTTTGAAACTAAAGCAGTGTAATCGAATGGTATTACTTTAATGCTTGCGTTTGAATTTCAACGACACTCGGGTTCATTCCGGAAAAGGAAGGGATCCTGCTTGGTAATGCAATTGGGACAATGAGCAACAAAGGTTCATACTAAGTTGCTGTAATTTTGTAAGGCAAATGGAACAATTTTAAACCATGAGGTCTACCATACAGTTCTAAAACTTTACGTGCCTCTAGTCTTCCTTGTTGGTTGATTGAAGGTTTGAAGTCGTCGATCGAGGAGGTGGCGACAGTCACTCTTTGTCGGCTGTCGCTGTTGCAGAAGCTGGATGTTGGCGCGCCTTCTTCTCGACACAGTCACCAGACGAAACGGGCTCTTGATGTGCGCCAGCTAATGCTTCCCGTCCGCGACATGTGTCAGAAACTATCATAGCAAGTCGAGTGCAATTACATGCTGCCAAACCCCGAAAGCTCGGCAACTCGCGGGAGCGTCACACAACACACCTGCTCCATCGCCATACTCGAGCCAGACTCTGCTCTGCCAGCGCTCCACGTGGCTATATATACAAATAGTAAAACAATTACAATATATAAAGACACAAAAAGACATATCTTCAGGTAACAAAATAAGGAAGAAAATTAATAGTACAATACATGGAAATAGGAGGATATGCATTTCCGGTGTTACAACTGAACGTAATGCATCCCTGTAGAAACTGGCGCAATTGTGAAATGATGGAGGCACGAACTATCGCATCTGTTCCAATGCTGCAAAGTCATTCCAGAACTTGTTCCCAGCAGAGAAAGCGTCCAGAGAAGCTTCCATGCCGTCTACCAGTTAGAGCAGCAAACGAAGGTAGTGGCAGTCTGGTGGGTACCACGATGTGGTAGAATCTTGGAGAACGAAATAAATGATAGAGCAGAGAATGCCAATGAGGAGCTGAGCTCATTGTTGTGCACGGATAGCGCCTACTCGCCGTTACGGACTGTTCAATAATAAAATGACGTATAAATAGAAAAGAAATAGATGAGATGCATAGGTGCATGACAGTACGCAATGACTTGTGAAGTGATATACTAACGCAAACCATCTAAAAAGAGGTGTTGATGTTCTTGATAGCGATACTCCTTCCATGAATAGCCTCCTTCTCCAACTTTTGAGGCTGCCATGCTTGTTATGTGTGTGAGGTACTTCTTCCTGTGAAAGGTGTTTTAACTGATTGTGCTTGTACCCTGAGAAATGACGTCCCATAGTGTATATAGTGTTAATCTATTATAGGGAAAATAATGAAGAGCTTTATGTAAACCTCTGTGGAATTCATAACTCTCAGCCGAGCTGGACAGGCGTTAGACTGCAGATTGCTGGATTCGGAAAGGCTCGCCGGTCCTTGTTAAATCCATGTGGCGGATTAATTCAACTGCCTGGTTGACGACGAGCGAGGATGTGGTTTAAGGCGGTCTCTCACTTCCAACTACACGAATACCTGACTGCTTCCAATGTGTAACCACAATTACGCGATTCGCAGATATTTCGATACATTCTCACCCTTTCATTTCGGAAAGCTCTAGACGCAGACACATGGGATACCCAAGTTGTATACCGCAAGGGAGTAGCGGGCGGCGGGTGACAGCAAAGGCATCTGGACATCCACTATCATAAAAATTGACAAAAACAAATGGTTCAAATGGCTCTGAGCACTATGGGACTTAACATCAGAGGTCATCAGTCTCCTAGAACTTAGAACTACTTAAAGCTAACTAACCTAAGGACATCACACACATCCATACCCGAGGCAGGATTTGAACCTGCGATCGTAGCGGTCACTCGGTTCCAGACTGAAGCGCCTAGAAGCGCTGGGCCACACCGGCCGGCGCCAAAAACAGATTAACATGCCGACTGAGAGGAGCTACAAGATAATGCCATGAACAAGAACAGAAATGAAACTTCCAGCTCCTATCTAAAACATTACGTTGGAGATTTGTTACTTGACTGAGCAGCCATATACAGGATGTCTCTCCTGTTTTCAGGCGTATTTCGTCTTGTGTATCGACAGATATTGGTAACTTATTTTTTGCAACATAGACCTGATGTCAGCCCAAACAAATCCTGCTCATTACACCCAGAGTCGACGGAAAGCGTCGGTTTGTTTCCATTTTCAGGCAAAATTATTTTTAAAGTGGCATATTTCGTGTCCATTAGATAGAGCGGCCCAAACTAGTTTAGTGCATATTTATTTTGTCGAAGTGTATTAAAGGGACTGTGAAACACGGGAATCCAGTACTCGACTCGAGCTGCGATAGCAGGGCCCTATTGCCACCGATGTGCAGAAGCCTTGCTCAGTCGCTGCTGAGTTTTCCTTTTCCTGTTAAAACCTACCGATAAAACTAATAGCACTCAAAACTAGTTTCAGACCACTCTATCGAATGGACACCTACAATTCAGTTTCAAAAATCATTTTGCTTGTAAGCGGAAATAAATTGGCGCCCTAATAACAAAAAGAACAAAAATTAAGAGAGTCCTTTATCTTCTTCATGGTTCATGGTTCGTTTCTCAGTGACCATTATAATTTTTGCTTGTAGTTTTGAACAGTTTTCCAGGCATCGTCTTAGTGCACTGACAGAAATACGTACTAAGCGATAGTTGTTACACTCATTTGCTCGTCTACTCTACTGTAATAGAATGATAACCCTTTCCTGGCATTCACAAAGTGTATTCTCCTTTACTGTAGAGCCTCGCCTTCTGACTGTCTTAACGGGTTTACTTTGCCCACTTGTTTAAATTATTGCATCAATATCACATGCCCATAATGTTCTAATTTATGAAATTCAATATTGTCACAGAAATTAGTCCTTTCTTTCCTGACTATTAAAGTGGACATCAGATTTTTCTGTATGCGTTTCATAAGAAGTTTTCTGGTATGCCATAGGACAACGTATAAATGCACATACTCAGGGCTGACAACATTTGTCGTGTCAACCTCAGTTCGTGTACCATAAGAACTGGTTTGCAAAGAGAAGAAATGTAGCAAAACAGAACAGTCGACTTAAACTAATATTCCTGCTGTTTTCTGGCAAGAAGTTAAGAAATAATTAAAAATTAAAGAAAGTCAAAAAAATTGGTCCTCAATTTCAAATGAAATAAATTATGTCGTTTACGAATCTCATAGATACCTCAGTTCTAAAGTCCTGTACAAGGTTTCTCTTGTGCTGTTACCTTAATATAGCCATCCATATTGGATAGCGTAACTTTGTTATCATAAGTTCCCCGGCAATGAGAGAGAACGGTCGAAATGAACTTCGGAAACTCTGAACTCCTCAACTGTTGTCTTATACATGTCCCTAATTTTGTTAGTTCCCTCTGAACAAGTAATGAAAGGCGTGCTGAGTTTGCACAACGTTCCGGTTGAAACTTCTGTTCTTAATGAAAGACGTACAGCGTTATATCGCTGGATGAGTAGAGCTGCTGGCAACAACGCACAAGTGGGGATGATATTAGAACTTTGGAGAAAATGCACGGCATAATAACAGTATAAACATTTACCGCATTTTGTAATGTACAGTACAGCAAAAAGTAATACTGAATATTATTCAAAGCCTATAATGTTATTGTCTTCTCTTACGACCGGAAGTCAGAAACTGTTAAATATCCAGAATTTATATATTCAAGTATGTACGCCTTGTTATGTAGTGTTCAAGTGTCTGATGTCACCTAGCTAATTGAAGGTCCTTGCTTCCATTTGTCGTTGATGCCATCGCTAGTTAGTACCTAGATGCTTTCAGCTTATACAGATCCTAAAGACTGTCTTTGTATAATACTCAGCTATGGTGACTTTGTGAATATTTTCCTAACTGATTCATCATAGTATTATTACTTACGCTGGTCAGTAATAGTCTCGTCGATTAAATATTTGGGCGTAACATTGCAGAGCTATATGAAGTGGGACAAGCATGTAATGGCAGTTGTGGGGAAGGTGGATAGTCGTCTTCGGTTCATTAGTAGAATTTTGGGAAGATGTGGTTCATTTGTAAAGGAGACCGCTTATAAAACACTAATACGACCTATTCTTGAGTACTGCTCGAGCGTTTGGGATTCCTAACAGGTCGGATGGAGGGAGGACATAGAAGCAATTCAGGGGCGGGCTGCTAGATTTGTGACTGGTAGGTTTGATCATTACGCGAGTGTTACGGAAATGCTTCAGCAACTCGGGTGGGAGTCTCTGGAGGAAAGGAGGCGTTCTTTTCGTGAATCGCTACTGAGGAAATTTAGAGAACCAGCATTTGAGGCTGACTGCAGCACAGTTTTACAGACGCCAACTTATATTTCGCGGAAAGACCACAAAGATAAGATGAGATTAGGGCTCGTACAGAGGCATATAGGTAGTCATTTTTCCCTCGTTCTGTTTGGGAGTGGAACAGGAAGAGAAGATGCTAGTTGTGGTACGAGGTACCCTCCGCCACGCACCGTATGGTGGATTGCGTGGTATGTATGTAGATGTAGATGTAGATGTTATACTACCTGGCTGAATTCCCGTAAGTTGTTTGAAAAAGGATTGCACCATTTAAAACAGATCATAGACGCTGTGCTATCACGTGTCGATACCACCCCACGGATGGCTCAGAGACAGAAGCGGAATGGCAACTATACGTCGGTCGTTGGTAGCAATTGCGCGGGATCTGGTCAGCGCCCACTGCGCCATGTTTGCTGTGGGTGTGCAGTAAGGGCGCCCTCAGCCGCCGCGATGTACGATGGCCAGCGGGAGACACGCGGCCCACTTACACTTGGAGCCTCTTCACTATGATACCGTCGTTCACACTTAGCACAGTGAGCGTAATCCTAGATGACATTTCTGCATTATTAGTAATGGGTGTTCGTACTCTAGGAGAAATAAGAGTTAAGTAACTCTTCTGTTTACTGTGTTAACTTGCTCGCTAATTATTTCTGTTCCTGTTCAGCTTCGGTATGACTAGTTGCTGTACCACTCGTCAGCCCACCATCCCTTACCGTTGTGTATAATGTCGTGCACAACACACATGTGGAATGAAAGCTATTAGCGCAAGAAAGGAAGAGGAAGGGGAGAGCTGGGAACCAGATGAATAGCTGATAATTTTAAGCAGCTGCTGAACTTGTGTAATTAAATTATTCATAACTACTAATTTTGAATCACGTTTCTATTAACTGAAGTCGAGTTTCACTTTAGTATTTAACATTAGCACTACTACTGTCAGTGAAGTATACGGTAGAATCTACACTTGTATGCATGATTTTGTTCTGATCAATGGACCATGTACTGGTACTGTGTTGCCATTGGAAATCACCATAAATAAGACACGCGGGTATAATTTGGTCACCATTGGCAATAATTTCGCTTTTAGAAAGTTGACCAAATGTTGATTCTTCAAATAATCAGTCGACTGACTTCTCTAATACTAATGAATACCATCCTAGTTATTCCACACACGACAACGCCTCAGCAATCCCGTTAATCAAGCCTTGATACTACATACAGTACTCAGATTCACTGACAACTGAATTGAACAATATATCTTTCATGAAACTGGAATATGCTTCACCTTCTGCCTGGCGAACCACTCGTGACTGTGTGAGTCAGGCATTCTGTTCTAGACGGCACCTGGGCAGGCACAATGCCACTCCCAGCTTTGCTGGGACAGCTCGAGACAGCGAAAAGGAGACTTCAGCTTGGCATTTCAGCTGCAACATTAATTTGTGTTGGAACTTTAGAACGCTGGGGACAGGGTTGGAGAAGTTCATGAGGTGACGCTGGGGCCTGTTACGATGGACTGCCCGAAATAGTTTTCTCTGGCATTTCAGAGTAGCGGACGATGCATTTTTACGGCATCCAGAAGAAGACATCTTCTCAGAGCTAGAGAAAAGGCACGGCGGAGAAGTCAGTTATAAGAAATCAGTACGGAGCACAAGGTGCTCTTTTGTGAGCCGCATCTGTTAGTGGGAGACAATGGTATTATTTAGCTGAGTTACGTGTGCTGTGTGCACTGAGATAGGTCAAATCGTCTTGTGCACTAAGAGCACCATGGCACTATGGCACTAGTGCACTTTGTGCATGATGCTGGTACTGGAGTAAGGCGAGTCCGTAAAGAGTTTTTACAAGTGAATTACAGAAATGCCTGGCAGGGTAATAGTGTATACAAAAGATATGTGTAGTTGCTTTGTCCATTGAGATTAATAAGAGGGTGAATGTTGATAGTAGTTGAGTGTAGACCTTTTATGGATGCACTTGTTTGTTTTAGTTATTCAGTGTGATTTTGCATACTAGTTTTTAATGTTTATCACTAGCTGATACCAGAAGTAATCTTAATTGCACCACTTGTAAGATCACCTAAACCAAGTTAGCAGTGGCCATGTGAACACTCACACCAGCAGACGAGGCTCTGGAAGCCCATTCAGCACGCCGGGAATGCAATATTGTAAGGGTAGCAGTAGCAGATCGTACAGCTACCACAGCACAGATAAGAGGGCTTGTGACCTCCGACGTGTCAACACGAATTCTTGCGAAACGTTACTAGCAGTGGGACAATAGCCCATCTTCCACCTTCCACTCACGGAGAACATCGAAGTGCGCGGATCGTCTGGTGCATCAGAGAATCACTTGGAAGATGAAATGGTTCTTCAGTGATTAAAACAGATTATGTCGCAAGTGATGGTCGTTTGCGAGTACGACGTAAACCTGACGAGCTCTGTCTCGAAGTGAGCATTCGTCCAAGAAGTACTGACTCCACCCCAGGTCTTATTGTCTTGGGTGTGATAAGTTACAACCCCCGTTCGTTTACCTTTGTTGTTTCGGGGGGGGGGGGGGGGACGCTAACCAAAACTCGATACGTGCTGAATGCTGTTGGATCCTTTCTTTTGCCGTTCTTGTAACAGGGATATGATGTGTTGTTCCAACAGCATAATACTCGGCCACACACTGCTCGTGAAACTCAAGTTGTTTTATAATATGTGTAGTAACTTCCCTCGAAAGCACGATCTTTGGGATGTAGGTATGAGATATAATGGTGGGATATAATGGGGCGGTAAGTAACTCATGCTACTCGTCAGCCAACGACTCTTACAGAACTACGTGAACAGGTCGGGCAGGCGTAACATAACGTGTCTCAGGACAGTATTCACCATCTGTGGGATTGATTGGATGCCAGAGTCAGCTTCTGCTTTGCCGCCCCTGGAGGCTACACCACGTATCAATATGGGTGATTCAGCATGGATCGATACCTGGTATCTCGGAACCGCTTGTGCTACCGGTCTGTAAATATAAACACTTCAAGTACTCCATATGAAGTGTTGCAAGTATAAAAGTTACGGGAACAGGAAATCTCTAAAAGACTGTACTGACATTTTTCCCAGCAATGTATATGGATGAGTTTATAATAAGTTGTCGTTTTTACATTTTATTGTTGCCCATTTAAGCAAACGTTATTATAACTGTGTCTGCATGGAATATTGTTTATCCTTGTATTAACAGTTCTTTCTCTTTTTGTTTGAGAATATTACTTTTGTCACTAGGTGCAAAATTTTTTATGTTTTTATGCTCTCCCTATTATGATATATTTTTAATAAAAGCATAATTAAAATAAGCCCACACTTGCGCAACCTCAGGCACATGCTACTCACCCAAAACTTGCACTACACATCACAAAGTATCTCCTTATATTTTTCCTATTTTATTGTTTGTAGCATAATGCCTGTTACATTGCACCACTCCTTAAATTGGACTGAGCATTCGATGGAAGAACCTTCGAGCGGTATTAAACAGAAGCTTGAATTCTCTTCGTTACTAGGAGAAAGTCACACAACGGTACAAGCGTGTGCTGTGCTTTTAAATATGTTTTCCTTTTAAGTGGCTGTAATGTATAATTTTTCGTCTCTACATTACGGTAATGCTTGTTCCAGGATCATGAATATGACAGTTCCTAATGATGTGTAACCTGTCATTTTAACATCAGTTTCATTCATCTGCTAAATAGAAGGAGTTGCTTTCGGAAATTGTTTTAATTTGTTTTCAAATGCAGGCAGGCTACCTGTGATACCTTTAATGGTATTTGGTGAATGAAAAAACACTTTTGTAGCAGCATAATTCACTCATTTCTGTGTAAAAGTCTGCTTTCGCCATAGTAGTGAAGATCATCCTTTCTTCTAGTGTTGTAGCTATACACTTCGCTATTATCTTTCTTTTTGGATGGGTTATTAATTACAAATTTCATCAGTAAATGTATGCGTTTGGAACGTACTGTGAACATCCCTAGTTTCTTAAACAAATGTCCGCAAGATGTTCTTCGGTGGACTCTAGCTACTATTATGATTACATGCTTTTGTGCAATGAATACTTTTACTCTTAAAGAACAATTACCGCAAAAGTAAAATATGATGCCATAAGAAAGCACTGAAAAAGCAGTGAACGACAATAGGAACCTTTGTAGTTTTGACACTACAGCGACCTCTATTACCATGGAAGTAATTCCCTGATGTCTTAACAGATGTCGTATCATCCTGTCTTTTCTTTTCGTCGGTGCTTTCCATATATTCCTTCCATGTTTCTCTACCACACAATGCTGTGCTCCAAACATACATTCTCAGAAATTTCTTCCCCAAATTAAGGCTATGCTTGATATTAGGAGATTTCTCTTGGCCACGTTGCCCTTTTTGAAACTGCCAGTTTGCTTTTGATGTCCTCCTTGCTCCGTCCGTCTTTGGATACTTTGCTGCGTAGCTGATAGAATTCCTTAACTTCATCCACTTCGTGACCATCAATCCTGATGTTAAGTTTTCGCTGTTTCCATTTTCGCTACTTCTCGTTACTTTCGTCTTTCTTCGATTTGCTCTCAACCCTAATTCTATATTCGTTAGACTGTTCATTCCATTCACCGAGCGAGGTGGCGCAGTGCTTAGCACACTGGACTCGCATTCGGGACCTTACATGTGCTGAAAGCTTATATCGATACACATTTACCTTTTCCATATCTGTGAATATTTGATGTTCAGACTGGCATAGTCCATCTATTCCATCCTCAGTTTCTAAGTCTTCAAACAAACAAAAAACTTATCTACTTTGTTTTTTAATCACCTGATACTCTTATGCAATATATTGACGTTATTTTTCACTGTACTTTTGTGAGAATCTTTTGAATCACTAACATTATTTTTTTTATTAAACCTTTAAAAGAATCTTGTGATATTCTAACATTTCTAGTACCTGCTTCTCTGAGTTTCTCATTAAACTTAATTTCATTCGATGTTGAATCACTGGACACATGTCTTAGCCAAAAAAATAAGTACTCCCGTGAGTTTTAGTGTTGAAAGATTTTGCTATCATTCTGGCAAAGTTACCTTTCCTTTTCCTACTGAGCTGGAGATCGTGCCTCACCAACGAACAGTATCAACCCATGCCTGACAAAATACCTGTCTGATGCAATTCCATATCAAACTCCCCAATGGAGCTATTCCATTTTGACCGATCATTCTGTATGAAGGCAGAGATAAAGCCAACAATTATGTGGTTCGTTGGAGATGTATTTTTAGCAGGTCACCATCGACATTGCAGCCCTGATCCCTATAAATACTTTTTCCTACTCTACCAACTATCACAACATGATCCTGCTTTATAAAACCCTAGCACTATGATCCTACATTCTCTGTCACTAGAGTAAGACATTCACTGGGATTGAAAGAACTTCTGACCCGGTACTTGTCGCCTAATTTATCCTGGCCCACACCTCTTTCACGACTACTGCCTAACAAAAGAACTTTCCTCCCACTTAATACTTTTTTTTAAAGAGCTGGTTTCCTGTTGAAAGTCTGTTTAGTGTTAACTACACTTACACCTACTTGAGCCTCTTCCTTAGCTAAAGGAGGTACCTAGGCAAATCTGTCATTTGTGTCAATGATAAAATTGTCAGAAACTGTTCTCTTTCTGTGTCCGCTGTTCCTCACAGCCCACCTGCCATCACTCTTCTCCCCACTTAACCTCCTTAGTTCCTGCATAGCACTATCCATTTCAGACTTGAGGACGCTTATCTTTCTTTCCTGTTTGGCTGTCTTCCTATCCCTTGAACATACTTTGCAGTATCATGGAAGAGACCGATGTTCTCCACAATTCCTAAGCCACGACATTCCCCCTAATGAAACCATCTGCCAAATAGCTGCATAGAACTCCACAATCATTATCGTTTTTTACAACAGCTCAGAAACATCCATCTCATGAGTGTTTACAATATTCTTTCCACAATTTGTCTGGACAGTAACAGTGATAGTCTATTAACTACAGAACACAAGTAAATAAGGTTTTGTGGAATACTAATACATATGTGTACTATTAGTATATTAAAGTAATGCATTTAAAATAACGTTAAAGCTGAAAACCTGTTTTCCCATGTATGTGTGATATGGGCTTTGCACACTTTGAATAGAAGTAAAAGAGAGAACATAAGACCTTTAATTCCCCGAGTAGATACGGCACTACTTAATACATGTGTAACGAAAGCAATTCCAATTCTTTACTTAATACCTACCCAAATGACTTAAATTTGTTTGAAAACCTACGTCTCAGGTACACGGAAACCGGCACTTGGGGTTTTTTCTTAATTCGAGAAATATTTGAAACAAGTGAATCATAACTCTATAAGCTGAAATGGGCTCTAATTAACTTCCTTACAGTGTAATATTTACTTAATTGACAGATCTTACAGAATTAAATACTTATTTCCACAAGCTCAATGTTCAAGTTTGTGCTATCTGTGCAAGGGCTGTCAACAAGCTAAGACTACAGACAAGTTAGTTTTCATAATTCAGTACGTTGTCCTAACCAATGCTAACCAGTAACAATAATACCATATTTGCTCTTGTGTGTCCGCAGCTCGTGGTCGTGCGATAGCGTTCTAGCTTCCCGCGCCCGGGTTCCCGGGTTCGATTCCCGGCGGGGTCAGGGATTTTCTCTGCCTCGTGATGACTGGGTGTTGTGTGATGTCCTTAGGTTAGTTAGGTTTCAGAAGTTCTAAGTTCTACGGTACTAATGACCATAGATGTTAAGTCCCATAGTACTCAGAGGCATTTGAACCATTTTTTTTCTTGTGAGTGTACTCTTTGTAAAACCGTGCATGCTCGGTGCAATTAAAAATTTCCAGTTGTCCTATACTGAACTGGTAATAGTTACCTATATTTAACTGTATATTTGGAGTAGTCCTGAGTAGGAAAACAAATTAAAAGCAAACTTGTAGCGTTTCTAAATAATATTGAAATCAACTATTACTATTTGGAAGAAGTCTGGGCCATCTTGAAGAGGTTTTTAAAGACGTGATAAGTCACCTATTAACGTTGTAAGAAAAATTTTTAAACCAACGAAATTTTATCCTATTGTTTTAACAGGAAGTTGCAAATGGCTGGCGACAAGTGGCATGACAAATGTATCTTCATCATCCTGAAATACCCCTGCGCCATTCTGAAGCATCCTCTATGACAGAGCTCGTGGATTTTGATGTTGATAAGTTTTTGCTATAGTAAAAAATATTGTAAATGAAAGTAAATTTGATGCTACACTAATGTTTAGTGTAGATGAAACTGCTCTGTCCACCGTTCAGAAACCTCAGAAAATATTAGCACCGAAGGAAAACATCAAGTTGGATTAATAACAAGTGGTCAAGAGGAAAAAACACTACTGCAACTTGAAACATCTTGGCAGATGAAAACTGTGTGCCCGACCGAGACTCGAACACGGGACCTTTGCCTTTCGCGGGCAAGTGCTCTACCAACTGATCTACCCAAGCACGACTCACGCCCCGTCCTCACATCTGTACTTCTGCCAGTATCTCGTCTCCTACCTTCTGAACACTACTGCAGTTTGTTGCATAAACGCCGCCTGAATGTTTTTGCCAGCCATGTTCCGGTTAAATATGACCTCTTAGCCAAACCACCTCCAGAAAATAAATTTTGACGCTTAGAATGTGGGTGGATGACAGTGAGATTCTGTGAAGTGACTCTCACACTTTACAGAAATTACAACACTGACGTGAGACAAGACAGTTTTTCTTTGCTGGAAGGGCACTCTACACACACCAATAACATTGCTGCAATTAACTGGACAACAGATAAAGTGATCACTACGCTCTCGCTTCCTGCACAGATCACCCCCCGCATACAGCGCCTACGACCTTCGTATGTGGCCTATTTAAAGCCTCTTTCTGTGTTCTACAGCCAGACTTGTGACACTTCTATTAGATAACGTCTTATTGTGTCTATTACCCAAATTCAGATAAGTGAAACGCTCGACAGTTTATATTGGCTAACTGCTACGGTAGCCAGTGTTGTAAAGGGTTTCAAATGTATTGGAGTTTGGCCTGTTAACAGAAGTGGATCCGTTAATGGCGTATTTGCATCAGCAGTTTAATCAACAGCTTCATCACAAACATCCTGCAGGAATTACAGCATAAGCTGCTGCAGCTGGTTGGTGTAATAATGTCTACTAAAACTAATGGCAATTCTTATTCATATGAAAGCTCTCCAAGACCCAAGTCCTACATAAAGGCGAAGGAAATATCTCTGCTGCCTAAAAGGAAAGGAGTGAGAAAGAGGAAAACAGCAAGATGCACAGTTTTCACTCTGTCCTCATGTAAGAAGAAACCAGAAAACAATGACACTAAGAACAACTATCCTGCTAAGGTATTGTCGAAGAGAAGTCATCTGGTTTTGTAAATTGTGCCAGAAAGTTGAATAGGGGAACAAGATTGAATGTATGAAGTGTCTGGAGTGGGTACATCAAAACTGCTCTAGAGTGGGCCCAAATAAGAAGAAATACTATTGTGATGAATGTAGTTATTGTTTAAGTTAATCACAAAATGATTTTGATTCTTCTTTTTAGTGATCACATCGATACTGCGCTAGAGTGTGGCAATATTCTTTTATTTTTTTCATTGTGGTACAACTGAGGAAACTGAAGGTCGCATGGAGACAATGATGCCCTAAATAGGACTAATGTTTTAGTGGTACCTAAAAAAATTTCAATTTAATCAATATGTGCAACTTGTGATCCACAATAAATGTACTCTAAGTTCACATACTTTAATATCTTTTCACTCTTCAGAATTTTTGTTAAAATCTCAGCGTATGTAGATGGCTCAGTATAGGCTGTCCCATCCTTTGTACTAACAAATAATACGCCTCAATGAAATTAGTTGTATACGTTATGTTTCCACAGAAGGTTTCACACTGTCTGCACGAAGTTTGTTTGGTAGCACTTAATTTTGATTCCACATGATGCGGGATGCTGTGAGATAGTTTCGCAATAACAACCTATTTGCTTTATAGTAATAGAAACAGGGAATTGGAGTAAGGTCTCCATTTACATATCGGTTGCCCTGTTGGTATGAGAAACGAATAACGTCATTAAAGGCTTTGGCAGACCTAATACTGGAAAACGTGTGCGTTTCCACTTCAGATATTTGCTGAAATACGTAACGATTACTGGAAAAGTGTGACAGAAACCTACATAACCTTGGCACTTAGATTGTTTCGGAAGGAAGTTGGTCACGCAACCGCTGCTGCACCCTCCATTCCTCACATTACTACCTCTGCCATCTATCAGACAACCTGCTGCAATGTGATGCACGATATGCACCTACAAAATTCCTAGGAAAAAGTATGTAAAGAGAACATAATATTGCTTCCAGCATATATGTTCACAATTGCATGGAGGCAAAGTACGTTACTCAACCGTTCTAATGGATAAAGTGGTTTTTTTAGATGCCCGTGAGTTACTGAACGTAGTAACAACTATTTTTAAGAGAAAAGGCTCACATGAAAGTTACCGCTGATATCTCAATCCAGCTAACACCATTTCAACGAGTGTTATGTTTTAGAGGAATCGAACAAGTATATTCATTAGCGTGACAACTATTCTCATAGGCTCTAGAAAAGATATACTGCTCTGTCCACTGGGAATAAAAAGAAGGGATAGTCTTATTGAAATGTCTCTCAGCCATTTTTTTTTTCTGATATCTCCAACTGAGACAAAAGGAAGGTATAAACATACCAGAAAGCTGATAATGGCACCAAAGTTTGAGCTCATACATTGATGGACGTGACAGGAACTTGAACTGCGGAAATAAGAAATTCTGATCTCTATTTTCACATATTACTTAACTCAGTAACATCCACGAATATTGCACAATTTTATTCTGTTACCAATGAAACTGACGAAATCATTAAAATCGAACAAAGCTCCAAGACCCAGTGGAAACACTATCAGATCTTACACCGAATTAGCTGCTATCTAGAGCCCTAATGGATGCCTTGAATAAAAAACTCATGCTCAGTGTTAAAATGAAAAGCACGCATTGCACCAATGTAGAAGAAGGTTACCAATAGTTATCCAATGAACTGTTTATTCTGGTTATTCTATTTGTTGTAGGATGTTAGAAGATACTCTAAGCTCAAATGTACCGTATTAATTATCTCTAACAGATTGGCCTCCTCCATACTAGCCAGTATGTGTTCAGAAAACATCGATCATGTCAGTCCGAACTCCGCTTTTCTTACGTTACATTCTGAAGGCAAGGGTCAAGGCGGACAGGTAGACGCAGTATTTCTAGAGTTCAGAAAAGTATTTGATTTAGCACCTAACCTGCTTACGATAGAATGTAGGTTCGTAAAAGTATCAATAAAAATTTGTGAGCGACAACATATCTTACTAGGCAGGATGCAGCATATTATTTCCGATCTCTAGTCATTGAAAGATGCAGAAGTAAGTCAGGTTTCGGCCTGGGGAGTGTGCTACGATCTTTGCTGTTCTTGTTATACGTTAACGATACGATAGACAGCATTAATAACAACTTATGACTTTTCGCAGATGATGTGATTATCTATAATGAAATGTAGTTCTTAAAGCTGCAAAAATGTCCTGACAGATGTTGATGAGAATTCTACTTGCTTTAAATCTTCAAAAATGTAAAATTTTGCTGTCGTTATGACATAATAAATTATGACTACAAAATAAACGATTCAACATAAATTTGTCAATAGCCAACAAATGTCTGTAATAATAATTTGTAGGTTTATGGAATGGAATAATCTCATCGGCCCATTTGTATCATAGGTGCTCGAGTTCTCTTCATTGGTAGAATACTAGGGACAGACACACAATCTCCAAAACACTAGTTTAAGCCATTCTAGAATGTTGCTGAAGTATAAGGGACTCGTACCAAGTAGGACTCATAAGGGTGAAACGTCCCCTTTGAAAAATTATACATGACTGTGCTTAAACTGACACACAATATTTTTAGCGCAACGCAATTTGACTTTCAATAATCCCTACAAAAGAACAGCCCTGACTAACATTAACCTATACCTTTCACAAATCATTTACCTCACCAAAAATCTTCGTTACTCGAACTACTGCAATACAGCGAGCGCCACTACTGCCAGCTAAATAAAAGATTCAAACTATGGAAGACACTAACTACTGATAGGCATAGTTAGCAAATGAAAGATTTTAATAGAGAACAAACAATGTATTTACCTCAATAGTGTTCAAAAGTCATAATGTATATAGCAGTTCATGATATCCAGTATTACAAATTTCAAAACTCCGCCAACTCTCTCCTCACATCCACCACTGCTGGCGGCTCACCTCCAACTGCGCAACGCTATGCGCTGTTCACATCCAGATAAGGAAACTAGTAACGGATGTGGAATGTAAGCAAACAAGTAAAGGATTAATTATTGTAAGTTTCACTCACGCACAAAAGAGCATCACACAGATTCTACAGGGAAGTGACTGAATAACAATGAAGAGTCAGAATCACAAAGCCAGTAAGAATTCGCAACTAGAGGCAACAAAAGACAACTTCTGCGTTTCCCACAGGACTCCGTGGTAACACACATACACTTAATTCCAAGTCCTATTCCGATGGCGAAGATGTAGTCTTCCGTCGAGACGTCCTTGAGATCGGTACTCTACGTGATCTGACGACCGGTGCTGGCTCTAGCCTTTATATACTATTGGCCAACCAATCAGATGTTGGTGTAGTAATACTTCCTGCAGGTCATTTCGAACTCCCGCTGCAGGAAGTAGTACGCAGAATGTCTGTTTCCAAAAGAGCTGATGTTTACATTGCTTAACATCTTGGGCATAGACAACCTCAGTTCGGTGTGGTGTTAGATGTGTTACCGGTCCGCAGGGGCTACGTTGGCGACGGCATAACACCACTCCCCCATTGGAAGAGCTGGAGCGGCACGGGCGACTTTGGGGGAGAGAGCACCAATGTGCTGTAGGCCGATTGGCAGCTAAGTCATCGTGAAGGAGGCGGTGTGTAGGGTGCCACCTTCCACGAGATGCGGAGGGAACCTCAAAGCGGTGGCGGTTGCAAGGCGATGGTGGGCTGGGAAAGGCGGCATGGGAACATCCACGTCGTCCAATCGGCGCGCCGCCGAAGAGGGGTTGGGATGTGGATCCCAGGGAAGGTCCTGGGGTTGCCCCAGGTCTGGAGAAGGCGGCGGCCGCGCGGGGCTAGCAGCCGGTGTCTGCTGGCTCTTTGCAGGAAGATCCCCCACTAACTGAGGAGAGGGCAGCAACATAGCCCCCATGGAAGGAGCCAGCAATGGGAGAGAGAGAGAGAAGCCAGCGTTTAGGGCTGCGGCTGGTCAAGGAAACAAGGACGGAGTTGGTTGCAGCGATGCGAAACCACACTGTCATCCAGGCGGACGTCGAACAGTTGTAGACCAGGGGGCCAGAGAATGAACCCTGGCAGCCAGCAGGGCTGGGACCCAAAACCGTGCGCCCACACCGTGGAGCCAGATAAATATCTGGATGGGCCGGGCCGGGTGCGAGTTGCCACCCATTGCAGGAGGAGATGGATTAGGGTGCGAGGTTGGCGACCATGGAGCACTTCAGCTGGACTCATGTCACCTACCGGCATGGTCCTGTAGGAATTGAGAAATAACGTGAGAGCATCTTCTGGAGAACGGTGCTCTGTGTACTTCAGCATCTGAGTTTTAAATGTGCAACCAAGGTGCTCCACCCCGCCATTGGATTGTGGATGAAAAGGCAGGGTTAAGACATGGTGGATACCATTATCGTGGCAGAATTCGGCGAACTCTTGACTGTGAAATTGAGGGCCAATTTCAGTGAGATAGGTGATGGCAAGGCCATGTATGGAGAAGATTTTGGACAGGGCCATGGCAGTAGTCCCTGTGGTGATAGAGGAGCATCAGACAATGAATGGGAAGTGGGAGTAGGCATCAGTGTTGAGCAACCAGTAAGCGCTGAGGAAGGGTCCCACAGAATCCACATGGATGCGTTCCCATCGGAGGGAAGCAGCCGGCCAGAACTGGAAGGACCGGCGCGGAGCTCGAAGGGCCTGGGTACACTGCTGACAACCCCAGACCATGTGCTACACATCCGTCGTCATGCATGCCCAGAAGACAGGACGATGTGCAAGGGTATTCGTCGGGCAATATTCCATTGACCTTGATGTATGACGTTTAGAATCCGGGACCGCAGGGAGGTTGGTATTATGACTCATGGATTGGCGTCATGTTCCTCATGGAGAAGCACCCTGTCGATGGCCACCAGTTAATGGCGGATGGAGAAAAGGAATCGGAGATCAGCCGGGGCGCGAGGCACAGGATGTGTCGGCCAGCAGCAGATAACACAGTGCTGTACCAGTTGCAAGAGTGGATATGCGGCCCTCACGGCGGTCACCTGCGTACCTGTGACAGCGAATGCCGCTAACGCCGCCCGTATGTCTTCATCGACCTGAGAAATTAGGATGTCTTACGAATCGAATGCTGAATCCTTGCCGGACAGGAGCCGAGGAAAGGCATCGGTGTTCGCATGCTAGTTAGTGGGGCGGAAATGGATGGTGTACCTAGAACGTGAAAGGAATGAGGCCCATCGCTGTAGGCGGTGGGAGGTCTTTGCGGGTAACTTGGCTTCTGGTGAAAATAAGGCCACGAGGGGCTTATGGTCAGTGATTAAACGAAAAGACATACCATAAAGTGAAACCTTCCCGTCTCCTCTATACCTCTGTGATATCTTGATATCTAAAGTGGTGTTATGTTCTTACTCTGTACCATTTGTTTCCATATGTCTGACCTAAACTGTGGTCCGTTATCTGAAATAGCCTTCTGTACATGTCCTACTATTGATAGAAAATCTCTTACAAATGCTTTTGATACTGATCTAGCTGTTGCTTTCCTTAGTGGAGAAAATGTTACAAATTTTGATGTCAGTTCTACAGCTACTACCTGTAGAATATAACTATAACCTTTACTTGTTCTGGGGATTTGACCGAAAAGATCTACTGCTGCTATGTGTCTTAACTTAACCGGTGTGATGGGATACAGTGGTGGAATATTTGATACTGTAGATGTTTTAGCTTTTTGACATATCTTGCAGGATGCTATAACTTTGCGGATGTGATTTGTCCATATTGTTGAAGTGACAATTTTGTTGAAGTATTAGAAAGCATTTCCTAGCTCCATAATGTGCATAGCTTAGGTCCGTATACCATATCAATTCGTTTCTGATCCCTTCTGGAATGCATAAAAGCCAATTGTTGCCGTCTGGGTACGAGCGAATAAACAGAATATTTTGATGTATAGTGTAATTATGTCTGATTTTTGCGTTGCTCTTGTCTCGTCAAAGCGTTACAATCTCTTTTAGCGTTTCATCTTTCTGCTGTTCTCTCTCTATGTCCTGTAATGCTAGTCATATGAAGGGTTCGAAAGCTACTGGTTTGATATACATAATACTATGGTTGTTGTGGCGGAAGATATTTTCTTTCTCTAGTCGTTTATGCTGAATAGATCTCAATAGTGCGTCGGCAACAATATTCTGCGTGCCTGGAATGTGTACAATAGTAAAGTCGAACTCTTGAAGATATAATTTCCAACGGCTTAATCTATCATGCTGATAATAAAAACTGGACTGCTCAATGATCGGTATATACTGTGGTGTGTCTTCCATACAGATAATGACGGAATCTCTTAAAAGCCAATACTATGCATAGCGTCTCTAGTTTTGTTAAAGAGTAATTGCGCTCTGCTGGAGAAAGTATCCTGCTTGCAAACGAAATATGTTTAACAATTGTCTTACCGTCCTCCTCTACTTCCTGAAAAAGATGTACTTCTAGTGCTGTGGTTGAACTATCTGTTGCAATAGAAAAGTTTTGTGTTGGGTCAGGATGCGATAACATAGGTGCCCTTAGTAACGCTTCTTTCAAATTCTCGAATTCAATTTCAGCGTCTTCATTCCATGGCCAAATTGTGTTTTTACTTATGAGCTGGTATAGCAAGGGTGTATCTAATGCTTTATAATGAATGAATTTTCTAAAATAGTTAATAAGGCCTAAAAAGCTCCGAGGTTCCTTCTTATTTGTTGGCACGTTGATATCTTTCAATGCTTGCAATTTGTCAGAGTCTGGTGCAATACCTGTTTGTGAAATGATGTTACCTAGAAATATTATTGAGGCTTTTCCAAATTCAGATTTACGGAGGTTTATAGTCACACCGTTCTCCTCGAATGTATTCAGTAATTGTTGAAGGGTGTGGTTGTGCTGTTCCCAGTTTTCTGCTGCGATTAGAATGCCATCTACATATGTAGTAATTTTGTTTTTAAGATCCTGTGAGAGAAGTGTATTCATTCCTCGTATAAACGCTACAGACGAAATCGTTAGTCCAAACGGAAGTTTACAAAATTGGTAACATTCACCAAAGCAAAGTAATGCCGTATACTTTTGGTAATTTGGATGCAACTCAATTTGTCAAAATCCTGATTTGAGATCGAGGGTGGTATATATAGAGGTGCCATGAAACCTTTGCAGTAACTCTTATAACGTCTGTGGTCGGTCAGTTTCTGTAATGATTATTTTATTAACCTCACGTGAATCCAAAACTAAACGGAGTGATCCATCCTTCTTTTCAACCATGTGTAAGGAGAGATTTATATATTGGCTTGCTGCTGGTTCTATTATACCCTGATCAGTCATTGCTCGTAACTGTTTCTTAACTGCTTCTGTGTATATATGCGGGATTGGATAGTGTTTTGCTTTAAAGTTTCGTGTGGTTTCACCTGAAATTCGTACATAAATCCTGTCATCGTTCCGGGAACATTATTAAAAACTGTTTTATGTTGCACAAGAATATTTTCTAATTCTGTGCGCTCTGTGTAGTCTTTTACTATACTGCCTCCAACCTTGCGAGTAATTGTCTCTAATACATTATACTCCTCTTCCTCTGCCATGTCGTTATTATGTGTATTCGTGTATAGTGTGAGATAACAATCGTTATCTTTAAAATCTGCAATAATCTCGATCCTGTGCTTATTTTGTTCTTCTGAGGATACTGTGTTTTGAAATCACACTACCATTTCGCTGTCTTCCTTCTGTAATGTTAGGTATGACTATTTAAAGTCAATATCTGCGTCGTACAGTACGAGAAAATTCATTCCTGATATTATATCAGTTGTTAAATGTGGAACTATCCAACAATTGCTGTGGAAAGTTTGCCCTGCAAAAACAAACCTTAATTGTGTGTGTCTTTTGACTTCAATGACTTTTCCTGGAAATGATCCCTTAACTTTAGTTTTGTGTAACGGGAATACTGGATAATAATTATCGCTATAGCATCTGTTAAATGTGTCTTCATTAATTACGCACATTGGTGAGCCTGAATCAATTATTGTTAAAATATTTTGTGAATTTAAATTTATCTGGATTATTGGGTGGCATATAGTTTTCTGCATTATCGCTTTTTCGTGTAACAATGTGTCTCGCACGTTGTCGAATGTAACGGCATTCTCTATCGTTATCTCTTTCTGTCCTTATCCATAGTGTCGTCATTTAGAGATTCATCACAGGCTATCACTAGTCATGTTGTGACATTTAATTTTCTGTCTGGGAGTGTTGTGTGTTTTCTATGAGTTGTACTGTTTTATCGTTCTGATTATTAGCGGTAGGTGGCGGATGAAATCTCGTGTCTGGTACATTCATACGACAACTTGGTTGTTGTGCACTGTTTGAATTTCTATGAAAATTATCATTGTAGGATGTCGTTTTCTCTCTTTCTGACGTCATAACTGTGGTTATACGGCGATGAACGCATGTTTCTCTGAAAAGGCTGTCTTTGTTCGTTTTGTGTATTTTGCGGCTGACCCATGTAATTGTTTGCACCCTTCGCATTTTCTTGGCGATGAGTCATGTGAAAGTTTGCCCGGTTCGGCATTTCCGGTCGTATATGTGTCATGTTATTGTTGTTGTCTTGAATTGTAATGTACATTAGTATTATACTGCTGTTCATTGAATCCCTGTGTGTATTCTCGATTAAAGTTTTCATTTTCGCTGCGAAAGCGTTTATTATGATTGTTATTGCCAAATCGTGTTTGCTCAAAATTAGTATTGTTTGTCTGGTTTGCGTTATGTCGTGAAAAGTTCTTATTAACAAACGCATAATCTGCCTGGTGTGCCTCTAGCAACTGCAGGATATCTCTAAATGCCTACACGCTCTCCTTTTGCTGGCCTGTTAATAATGACACTTTTAATGCTCTGGGTAGTTTTGAAATACACAGCTGTATTAATGCGGATTGACTGTATGGCTCATTGAGGTTTTGGTTTTGTTCAACCATATACCCGAAAAATTGTGTGATTGTTGAGAAAGTAGAATTCTCAAAATTTGGCAGACTAATTAGCATATCTTTAATGCTACTCTGTGTGGTATCTGACCAATATGCTGCTAGAAATGCTTCCTGGAATGCTTCTACTGAAAAACACTGTCTAGCAATTGGTAGCATTCTTCTCGCTGGTTCCCCTTCAAGAAAATTGATAATAAATTCTAGCTTATGTTGAACTGGCCATGCCGCATTGGGATTGCCGCATTGAATTGTTGGGTCCAGTCCAGTGGATGTATTTGCGTCCAGTCGTTTTTAAATGTTTTAAACTTTCTCACTAAAAGGAAATGCTTGTGGTCGAAACCGTAATATCTTTGTGTGTAATTAGTTTCGTAATGTTGTGAATATGAAATTCTGTGTCTTTCTTCCTGGTTAATATCTCCTACTCTCTGAAGTCTATGGACATTATATGTATTGTGCATCTGAGGCATGTCGTAATGGTGTGTGTTCTGTTGGAATTGATTGTTTGCAGTTGTTTCTTGTGTGTCAGCTATCCTTTGCTGTAAAGAATTGATTTTCGGATGTAACAAATTATTACGTGATTCTAGGTCTATGATTGTTTGTTGCACATTTGTAATTTGCGTATCTTTACTATTAGAAATGTGTTGAACTGAGACTGGTGTAGTGTCATCTGATTTACTGCCATTGGTAGTATCTAACAGGTCTATTCTTGTAGTGAGTTCGTTGATCTTTTCTGTCAATTCGTTTCGTAATTTACGATTACTTTTGGTTACTTTCTTAAATTCTGCTTTCAAATTCTCTGAGTCTTGGTTGATTTCTATGTGTTCCATTTTGTCAGTTAGTGTCAGAATTTCTTCTGTTAATTCATCCCTAATATTTTGGATTTCAGTGTGTGGAGAAATTTTCGCCTCAATTGTATGTGATTGGATTTCCGTGAGCCTCTCTTGTATTTGAATATTTGTCTCCTTAACCGTTTCGATTTCTTACGAAATCAAGTGTATGTGACTGACCACGTAAGTTTTTCCCTGAGCAAACACTTTCTTTTTGTCGTCCTGTCGCTGTTCATTAATTGTTTGTGATAGTTCTTTTCCTTATTTATTCTGCGATCTTACCAGTTTGTGGTGACGTATCAAACAGTTTTCTGTGAGATTGTTAAAACATTCATCAATGTGAGCGTTTTGTTTAGAAAAGTTCTCTGTCATTGATTCTCGTATACTTAACGCAAATGCTTCTTGTTTATCTGTTATTTCTTGAATCTTAGAGAGTAATTCTTGGTTTGATTTTTCAGCGACTGCTTGAATTTCTACTTTGATTTCGTGTTTTAGATTTTGGTACAATTTGTCTAATTTCTTATCTGTGTGTATATGTGCGTTCTGCCTTGATTTCGTTTTTTAGGTCTGCTGATTCTTGTGCCCTTCTGTTAAAGTTTTGATTCATGTCTTGTCTCATTTCAAGGAAAAATGCCATTATTGGATCCGTTTCGGATTGACTTCTGTGTGTATTTGTATTCGTTGTTAAAGGTTGTACATCTGTGTTCATTTGAACATCCTCAGACGATTGTAATCGTGTCACCTCTTCCGTGGTTTAGGAATATTTGTCAATAAAACTGTGGTATCTGTTACGCAGATTGTGTAGCTGTGTACCGTTTGAATCTGTTTCGGCACGTAATGGAGTCACACTGTTTGACTCCATTGTACTGGTTTCGTTACTGAAATTATTATGTCTGCTACGCGTGATTTGTGGTTGTGTAGCGTCCGTTGTATTTAAAAACAAAGTATTTTGCACTAATGTCTCATCATCAGTTGGCATATTTGAAGTTGATTGTTCGTCAAAAGATTCCATATTATTACTACTCTCGAATGTCTGTTCCCCTAACGTTTCACTATCGGGTTTTTCACACGTATTATTTCTGTCTGTTCCTCAAAAGAATTTCTCGGCAGTATTTTCTACACTTTTATCACTTTGAGAAAGAGAAATTATTCTGCGGGACATTGTCTATAATTAGCACACGCAACAAAATATATCACTGTTTAAAGCGGATTCAACACTGAACAAACACTTCTCAATGCAGAATCAGTAGAGCAAACAGAATTGCCGATGGGCTGTGAATTAAAGGTATACAGTTTAGTATAGGCGTTGCGCCACTTAACACTAGCTTATTCATACAGTTGTCAGAGTCAGTATATTCATTTTCTCACTAGATTCACTAAATTGTCTTACTGATTGGATGTCGCCAAGTGAAACCTTCTCGTCTCCTCAATACATCTTTTGTTAATGATAACATTCCCTTTTACAATATCCTATGTAACCTTCCCTTAACATTTCTATCTCTAGCTTAACATTAACAAAAGAAATCCTCCCTTTGAAATTTATTCTCTTTCTCAATCTTCGTATACAAATTTAATTGCTGCTTATTAAAAGTGATTTTCGATTATTTCGACGAAACATAGAATGTGTCGTCGTCGTGTGGCTCTCAGTCGTTATCTGCAATAACCCAAAACTGTTCCTTACCTTTTTTACTGTTACTGGATCGCCATCTGACTGCTACATCGAACTTCGACATGAATATACTTACTCTGGTTTACAATACTCTACTAACTGCTGGTCGGCTGTCACGATAAGTGGCCGTATTTATTACCAAAGCTGACGTTATTCCTTAATAGCAAACCTGACGTTATTCTTCAATTAATTTGACTGAAGTGACGTAATTTATAGTTACACTTTTTTCCCGACAACAATAAAATTATTGCAGAGCCTTATGTTGATAGTTTTTGGGATGGATTATAATTATATTCTGAAAACCCTTGAAATATATACTGTTGGTAATGAAATGATTTTACAAACGTTCAAACTGGACTTACTTTTTACAAATATCTTACAACTAGCATTGCGCAAACATACCTTCAGTAGCCTTGAGTTTCTCAAAAAATTAATTCAATAATATTAGTTCCTCTGATTATAATAGTTAGCTGACGTCTCTGTACATCGGTTTATAATCTCTTGTAAATCATAGCTAGTGGCTGGCAGGGACACCGCTCCTCTCAACCTCTCGCTTAAGACCTGCTACCGACTCGCTTCACTTCTCGCTTACTACTGACTTCCTACGAACGCTAAAGTGCGGTCTCTCCTGCCAACAATTATTTCTCGTGCAGACAATCCCTGCTACCATTACAAAATGTATCAATGCACCATCTTTCCCGCTCTTTTCTTAAAATGTATCCATACGCGGTCTCTCCCGCCCTTTTTAAAATTATATTTATTTGCGGTCTCTCTTGTCAACAATACTTTGGTGCAGACATTCTCTGCTACCACAATTATTTCCGACATGACATATATTAATTATTCCTACTTCATTCTGTTAATAAAATATAAACATCTTTCATAAATTGTGCCGGCCGCGGTGGTCTAGCGGTTCTAGGCGCTCAGTCCGGAACCGTGTGACTGCTACGGTCGCAGATTCGAATCCTGCCTCGGGCATGGATGTGTGTGATGTCCTTAGGTTAGTTAGGTTTAAGTAGTTCTAAGTTCTAGGGGACTGATGACCACAGATGTTAAGTCCCATAGAGCTCAGAGCCATTTGAACCATAAATTGTGATTTGACAATAGACAATAGAAATATACACGTCTTATAAAAGGTACAGGAGGAATTTGATACAGGCAAACACGATGTTGAGGGCATCCTTGTCAATTTGGGAATACTTGCATTGGGCCACTGTAAGGGATTTAGATATGTACACCACCTGGCATTCAGATCCATCCGGTAGACGGTGCGAAAGGACAGCCTCAGCACCATAGTCTGAGGTGTCCATGAGTGCAACCCCCACTTCAAGGTTCGGAAAGGCGATTCACAAGCCGGGGACCAATGAAAAGGCATGGCCTTTCGACATAGGCGATGGAAGGGCGCCGCAATGTGAGTGGCGGAGGGAATGAACATTCGGTATTACGCAATTTTACCCGGGAAAGACCGCAATTGGTGGATGTCGCTCAGACGAGGAAGGGCCTCTAAAGGGGCTTTGTGGGAGGCGGTAGTACATATGCCATTTCGGGAAATGATGTGATCCATGTAGGAGATAGCAGGTTGAAAAAAGGAGCATTTAGCTAGGTGCAATTTAGGCCTGCAGTTCGCAGGTGCAGGAACAATTGTTGCAGATAACTGAGATGTTCATCCATGGTACGGCCAGTGACGGCAATGTCGTCGAGGTAGTTGATACATCTGGGCACATCCTGCAAGAGCTGTTCCAAGGAACGCTGAAATATGGCCGGTGCACTAGATATGCCATACATGAGGCGGTTCAACAAGAACAGCCCAAACGGTATGTTGATGATGGCCAAGTGAGAAGAAAACTCATCAAAAGGTATTTGGAGGTAGGCCTCAGCAAGATCAGTCTTCGAAAAGAATCGTCCCCCAGTGAACTTGGAGAACAGGTCCTCGGGACGGAGAAAGGGATAGTCTTGAACCTGTAGCTGAGGGTTTAGCGTAGACTTGAAGCCGCCACAAACCCGAAGACACCCATCTGGTCTCTTGAGAATGACCAAGGGTGTTACCCACGAACCGTAATGGACCAGAATGACGACTCCCTCCTTGGTGAGACCTTCCAGTTCCTGTTTAAGAGGATGCTGGAGGGCAAGGGGAACTAGCCAAGCCCAGAAGTACTACGGGCGGCAGACGGTTTCAACTGGAGGGACGCCCGAAAATCTTGAGCACATCCGATGCCCAGCGAGAAGAGGTCCTGGAATTCTGTGCACAAGGTATTGACTGCTGGAAACAGAACCAGGGAAGACACGAGATGAACACTGTCCTCGATGGCGAAGCCAAAGGCACAGATGCCATTCAACCCAAAGAGGCCCGCAGTGGCTGCCTTGTTGACCACAAGGAAGGTAACTACTAGGTGAACCGATTTATATGGGACAGAAGCTGTGAACTGACCGAAGATAGCGATCGCTTGCTTATTATAATTAAGAAGGCGCCAAGGTGTGGGCGCCAGGGGGGGGGGGGGCGCCCGAATCTTCGCGTAAGAGGAGTAGTTGATTAGTGAGACCGCTGCTCTGGTATCCACTTGCATCTGCAGCTGCCGACCGTTGACCTGAACGTTGATCATCAGCATGGAAGGTCCCAAAGACTGCACCTGGTTGACATCCATGGCTAGCAGCTGCCAACAGTCATTTGCCGGCGGAGGAGGAGAAGGCTGCCGAGAGCGGCAGACCGAACTGACATGTCCGTTACGAGTACACACTGTACAATACACCCATCTGTCAGGGCAGTCTTCCTGTGCGTGGTCCTGAAAGCATCCTGGGCAGGACAGCAGCCGGAGGTGCTGGCGCGCAGGCGAGGGCGCGGGGGCCGCTGTGCACCGACGGTCGACGCTGGACCTGTGGAGCCAGCCGAGGGTGCGAAATCCAGGACAGGTTGGCTGCCCTGCAGACGGTGTGCTCAACCTGCCAGCCGGCGCCAGTCATCGGAACGGACGGCAGCAACGTATTCGACCTCCACCAGCTTTGCAATGGGCTCCGAGGCGTCGTGGTCTCGGAGGGACGGCCGCCCAGGCTTCCAAACCCTTGTCGGCTGCCATAGAGACTTCGTACTTGAACGCCAGATCAGTGATCTGGTCCGCTGTAGGATTGTCGAGTCTGAGGGTGTCGCATCGGAAAGTCACATCAGGGGCACCCTGGATGAGGTGGTCGCGGACCATCTCGTCGATGTAGGACTCTTTAGAGACTGCGTGGTGAATTGACACTTGCAGGTGAGACCTTGCAATTCTGCTGCCCACTGGCGATAGGATTGGCCTGCCTTCTTGCGTCACTGGTAGAATTGGACCCAGACCCAGGCAGCCAATATGTGGAACCGTGGTTGGTAGTAATCCGTGAGAACCTCAAAAATCTGGGAGAAAGTCAGAGAATCTCGAGGTCGAGGCTGTAGTTTCGTCAAGAGAACATACACCTTGGACAGGTATCGGGACAAAAAGTAGTAACGACGAGCAGCCTCTTGGACAACATGGTGGATGTGAAAATGCTGCAGGAGCCGCTTTTCGTATGTTTCCCAGTCTTCAGTATCCGAATTGATAGCGGGAAATGGCGGGGGCGCCGGAACCGTTATTCTTTTTTTTTTTTTTCAAGAGTTCCGTAAAGAAATGTTCCTGTGTATCCTGAGACTTCTGGCAAAACTTGAAAACCTCGTAGTAAGTCCTGCACACTTTGGATCAGCTGCTGAGGCACTATTTCCGCCATGATGAAGTCACATTCAGGCACAAACTCGTCACCACTTGTGTTGTAACTCATAATTTGAAAGTTTTTACAACATAACTTTTGAAATTTCCTGGCAGATTAAAACTGTGTGCCCGACCGAGACTCGAACTTGGGACCCTTGCCTTTCGCGGGCAGAGTGAAAATCTCATTCTGGAAACATAACTTTTATTTACGTGAGTCTACAGGAATATGACTGAATAACAACGAAAAGTCACAATATAAAAGAATTTCCTACTAGAGGCAACAAAAGATAACTTCTATGTTTCCACAAGAGTCCGTGGTAGCACACATACACCTAATTCCAAGTCGTATTCCCATGGTGAAGACGTAGTCTTCCGTGGAGACGTCCTTGAGGTCGGTATTTGGGGTGAACTGACGTCCAGTGCTGGTTCTAGCCTTTAAATAGAATTGGCCAGCCAATCAGATGTTGGTGTAGTAATACTTCCTGCAGGCCATCTCGAACTCGCTCTGCAGGAAGTAGTATGTTGAATGTCTGTTTCCAAAACAGCCGATGTTTACCATTGCTTACGCCTTGGGCATAGACAGCCTCTGTCCTGTGTGGTGTTAGATGTGTTGCCGGCCCGGAGGGGCTACCTTGGCGACGGTGTAACAAATACGTTGACAAAGTTATCAATTTTTGTGCAAATGGAGACACAGGCTGACCAGTATAAAACCCATTACTGTGGTAAAATTGACCTTCAGTGATGTCTAGTGAACCACTTTGATTTTTCAAAAAGAAAATTGCACTATTTGTCAGTCGGAAAGTTTAAATTCTAACCGTGTCACCAGTTTTGACACAGGACTCTGAGAAGTGGAATTTAATAGCGAAAAATCATTTATTAGCTGAGTGGAGGCGAGTATTTTGACTTTTACTTATGGCAGTACTTCGTGAACTTTTAACTCGAAATCTGTTCAAAAACTGAATGAATTCTAGGAGAACAATAAACAAATGCGTTTGTAAAATAAATTAAGCGACACAAAATTTCGGAAAGGATGTCCCACATAAAGATTTGGCGTGTTGCGGCCAGATGTAGCAAACGGCAGCAGTATAAATACGGTATCCTTGGAGTCTGTTACAAGAAAGCTGAATTGTGGAAATAGCACAACGACACGTACTAACTGAATTTGGACGTGGAACGACAATCACTGCTTGACTAGCATATCGCTGATAGCACAACAAGTCGGATATCATAGTTCTAAAGTGTCTAGAAGGGGCAGTTAATATTGGGGACAAAATGTTTCCCCTACTTTGAATCATCGTTCAAGATAACTCCAAGTGTTTCACGAACGGACGTCACGCCTCCTCCCTAGAGCTGCACACGGCGATCAACGGTGCAGTGTGAGTCAGATCGCCGCGGATTTGAATGAGGGGCGCCAGGACCCCACTTTCGCAAGCAGCACGGAGAAAAATACACCGCGTAGCCTGACCCTGCGACAAAAAGCCCGATGCCTGCGACTGGACAACGAACATCGTCAGCAGACCACGCAGAAATGGTGGCGTATTGTACGTTCCGATGAATACGAGTTTAAAATCTACTGAGCTGATAATCACATGGCAGTGTGGCAGGTACCCCGTGAATCTTATTGCGAGGTAGTGGCTAGTTGTGGTCTCTGCTTGGTCCACACGGTAGCAATTAAGCTCAGTCAGCCAGCTGTAGGAACCATTTGCATGGTCTTCTGGGAACAGATTATTCTGACGAATAATCACGTTTCAACAGCACAATGCAACACGTCACCTCTCTTTGATTGCTCGTGGTGTGCCATGATCGAAAGTGCAATTGAATACAACGGTTTGGACCCAGAAATCATCTAATCATTCGCGCATTTATAGCATTTCTTCGGGAGTTATGTAGGCTTGAGGAACCAACTGCACGTGACCAATTTTTTGTACTATTTCCAAATGCGGGAAGCACTGTGTTTCACGAACGATTCCAACACTTCGTAGGGTTAAAGCCTCATCGAGTTGTTGCATTTTTGAGGTTCAAATGGTTCAAATGGCTCTGAGCACGATGGGACTTAACATCTGTGGTCATCCAGCATTTTTGAGGGCTTGCGGTGCGGCACGAGCTATGAACATCATGTCCTCTGCCTTCTCATGACTCAGTACTGAGAATGTTACGTACGAGATGTCAGATGTGTGATATATTTACCGCAACATATTTCGGGACTACCTTATTATCCTGCACTGTAAAACAACGAAATAAATCAATACATCGCAGTACTTCACATACTTCAAACATGTAAATACATTTATGTCCTGCATTATAACATACCTTAAAGTTTCTTGGCCATTCTGAATCACTCAGCACATGCAAGAAGCACATAAAGTGAACAGCCGTCACCTTGATCTAAGTGTTTACGAACCTAACACGTTGCATAAGGAGCTTTACGTAGTTATACCTGCCTATTACAAAAATATGCAGTTTAAATTATATACAGCACTTACGATATCTCCTAAATCCGTCTTTGTAAAATGGTTTGTTGGGCTAAAATTTGGAGGAAATATGACGTCGACGGCTAAACGTGCCAATCATATCTTCGAATTACCTCCTGGTGTTATTTAGTAGCTGGCTATGATAGGAAGAGAAGATGCAGTCTGTAAGCTTTTTTTAGACAGCCATAATTTTGGTTTGTAAATGTGAATTCATAATCATAGATGCAAGAGCCGAAGTTCATTACCCTCTTGCAACTACTTCTCGACGCCCTCATCCAGCGTAATGCAGAAAAGTAGCTGAAAACAGGTATTATAAGGGACAGTGTCTCTCATCTCTCACGTATAACATAATTACCGAGAATGTATATTACACAATGGTGTTAAACAAGCTGTTCCATGCATAATGGCATGCAGCGAGAGACTTTCCGAGGAGCCGATCGTGGGGCCTACCCCGTTGGTTTGACGGATAGGATTCGGGCGTTATCTGTGGCTGACGAAGTCTCTAAGCTGAATACAGTCGTCCACACTGTTCCAGAGGAAGCTTGTCAGCCAGCAAGGTCGAGGCATTCATAGACGATGGGTTTGCTGGTAGTTGGTAGGTCCAACATTAGGCGCGTAATGGGGCCCATTAGGAACATGACGGCCAAAGAGAGGAAGGAATCCAGCGTGCACTCCGTGTGCGTACCGGGGGAGGCATTCCGGATGTGGGAAGAGTGTTTGCGGATGCCATGAAGAGTACAGGATGCAGCCAACTGCAGGTGGTTGCTCATGTCGGTACCAATGACATGTGTCACTTAGGATCGGAGGAGACTCTCTCTGGTTTCGGACGGTTAGCGGAAATGGTAAAGACAGCCAGTCTTGCTTTCGAGATTAAGGCGGATCTCACCATCTGCAGCACGTCCACATAACCGGCTGTGGTCTATTAGTTCAGAGCCGACTGGAGAGCTTGAATCAGAAGCTCGGGTGGTTCTGTAACCGAGTAGGCTGCGGATTCCTTGACTAGCGCCACCGGGTGGTGGGTTTCCGGGTTCCGCTTAGAAGGACAGAAGTCTACCACACACAGGATTCTGCTACACGGGGAGCGGGGGCTGTGTGGAAGGGACTGCGCGGTTTTTTAAGGTTATAGGGTCTCAGAAAACCACAGAAACGATGTCCGTCTAAAAGGGGGCAGGTAAAACACATTAAGGTAGTTGTAGAAACTATCGGTATTGTAGGTGTAAATTGTCGTAGCTGTGTTGGGAAAGAATCAGAGCTCCAAGCCCTAATAGAAAGCACTGAAGATCAAATAGTTATAGGTACGAAAAGCTCTCTAAAGCCGGAAATAAGTTCAGCCGAATTTTTTTCAAGCAAACTAACAGTGTTCAGAAAAGGTAGATTAAATACCGTTGGTGGCGGAGTATTTATTGCTGTCAGAAGTAATTTACCTTGTAGTGAAACTGAAGTAGATAGTTCTTGCGAAACAGTAAGGGTAGAGGTTTTACTTGACAATCGGACTAAACTATTAATTGGATCGATTTACCGACCCCTGACTAAGAAGGCACAGTTGCTGAACAGTTCAAAGAAAACTTGAGTCTCATTGTAAATAGATACCCCATTCTTACAGCTATAGTCGGTGGTGACTTCAATCTTCCCTCGATATTCTGGAAAAATCATACGTTTAAAACCGGCGGCAGACATAAAACGTCATCTGAAATTGTACTGAATGCTTTCTCAGAAAATTATTTTGAAAAATTATTTCATGAGCGCACTCGAAGTGTAAATGGTTGCAAAAGCATACTTGACCTCCTAGCAACAAATAATCCTGGACAGATATGGAGTATCATGACGAATACAGGGATTAGCGACCACAAGACAGTTGTTGCTAGGCTGAATGCCATAATACCTACACCCATCAAAAAGAAACGCAAAGTATATTTGTTTAAGAAAGCTGATAAAAATTCTCATAACGCCTTTTAAAAGACAGTCTTCACTCCTTCCTATGTGATCATGTAAGCTTAGAAAAGATTTTTAATAAATCCAAAGAGGTATTATCGACGGCAGCTGAGAGATATATACTACATAAATTAATAAGAGATGGTTATGATCCCCCATGGTACACAAAACGGGTCAGATCGCTGTTTCAGAAGCAACGAAAAGAGCATGCCTAATTTAAAAGAACGCTGAATCCCCAAGATTGGCAATGTTTCGCAGAAGTTCGAAATATACCTCGCACGTCAATGCCAGACGTTTTTAATAATTTCCACAACGAAATTCTGTCTCGAAATCTGAAAGAAAACCCAGAGAGATTATAATCATACATAAAGTAAGACCCAGTCAATACCTTCACTGCACGATAACAACGGTGAAGTCACTGATGACAGTACCACTAAAGCAGAAATTTTAAACACGGTTTTCCGAAACTCCTTCACCAAAGAAGGCGAAGTAAATATTCCTGAATTCCAATCAACAACTGACAAAATGAGAAACATAGAAGTAGATATCCTCGGTGTAACAAAGCAGCTTAAATCACTCAATAAAGGCAAGACCTCCGATCCAGATTGTATACCAGTCAGGTTTCTTTCAGAGTATGCTGATACAATAGCTCCATATTTAGAAATTACATACAACCGCTCGCTCACAGAAAGATCCGTACATAAAGACTGTGAAATTGCTCAAGTCACACCGATACCCAAAGACGGAAGTAGGAGTAACCCACAGAATTACAGTCCCATATCAGTAACGTCTATTTGCCGTAGGGTTTTGGACCATATATGGTGTTGGAACATTACGAAGTACCTCGAAGAAAACGATGTATTCACACATAGTCAGCAAGGATTCAGGAAATATCGTTCTTGGGAAACACAGCAAACACTTTTTACTCTTGAAGTAATGAATGCTATCCACATGTTATGTAAAATTGATTTCATACTTTCAGATTTCCGAAAGGCTTTCGACACCGTTCCTCACCAATGTCTTCTAATCACCTCAGTTGTGAGACTGGATTCGTGGTTCAAATGGCTCCGAGCACTATGGGACTTAACATCTGAGGTCATCAGCCCCTTGACTTAGAACTATTTAAACCTAACTAACCTAAGGACATCATACACATCTATACCTGAGGCAGCATTCGAACCTGCGACCGCAGCGGTCGCGCGGTTCCAGACTGTAGCGCCTAGAACCGCTCGGCCACCACGGCTGGCACTGGATTCGTGATTTCCTGGCTCAAAAAATGATTGAAATGGCTCTAACCACTAAGGGACTTAACATCTGAGGTCATCAGTCCCCTAGACTTAGAACAATTTAAACCTAACTAACGTAAGGACATCACACACATCCATGACCGAGGCAGGATTCGAACCTGCGACCGTAACAGCAGCGCGGTTTCGTGATTTCCAGTCTGAAAGGTCACAGTTCGTAGTAATAGACGGAAAGTCATAGAGAAAACAGAAGTAATCTCCGGCATTCCCCAAGGAAGTTTTATAGGTCCTCTTTGTTCCTGATCTATATTAACGACATAGAAGCCGTCTTAGATTGTTTGCAGATGATGATGACATTTACCGTCTTGCAAAGTCATCAGATGACCAAAACGAATTGCAAAATTATTTATATAACATATCTGTATGGTAAGAAAAGTGGCAGTTAACCCTGAATAAAGAAAAGTGTGAAATTATTCACATGAGTACTAAAAGAAATCAGCTAAATTTCGATTACGCGATAAGTCACACAAATCTGAAGACTGTAAATTCTACTAAATACTTAGAGATTACAATTAAAAATAACCTAAAGTGGAATGATAACATAGAAAGTATTGTGAGTAGAGTAAACCAAAGACTGCGATTCATTGGCAGAACACTTAGGAGGTGCAACAGGTTTACTAAAGAGACTGCTTACACTATGCTCGTCCGCCCTATTCTGGAGTGTTGCTGTTCGGTGTGGGATATGCATCAAGTAAGATTGACGGATGACGTCGAAAAAGTTCAGAGAAGGGTAGCTCGTGTTGTAATATCGCGAAATTGGGGAGATAATGCCACAGACATGATACGAGAATTGGAGTGGCCATCATTAAAACAAAGGCTTTTTTCGTTGCGAATTGATCTTCTCATGAAATTTCAATCACCAGTTTTCTCCTCCGACTGCGAATACAATCTGTTGGCACCACCTACATAGGGAGAACAATTTCTCGCACATAAAAACGTAAGTGCTCGTTTTTCCTGCACGCCATTCGAGAATGGAACGGTAAAGAGACAGGCTGAAGCTGGTTTATGGAACCCTCTGTCAAGCACTTTATTGTGAATAGTAATCACGTAGATGCAGATATAGAATGCATATAAGCTACGCGCAGTCTTCACTACAAAGCAAAATAAATTGACACTTAGGAAAATATGATAAACACTTCGTACACTATGATAAAGTATCGAAAAGGCTGGTCTACTCAGTTGTTGGGATTTTAAGTTATTTTAGCAGTAAATTACTTGTTCTGTGGATTAAAATGTAATTGTAAATTATACACTCCTGGAAATTGAAATAAGAACACCGTGAATTCATTGTCCCAGGAAGGGGAAACTTTATTGACACATTCCTGGGGTCAGATACATCACATGATCACACTGACAGAACCACAGGCACATAGACACAGGCAACAGAGCATGCACAATGTCGGCACTAGTACAGTGTATATCCACCTTTCGCAGGTTCTCCCATGGAGACGATCGTAGAGATGCTGGATGTAGTCCTGTGGAACGGCTTGCCATGCCATTTCCACCTGGCGCCTCAGTTGGACCAGCGTTCGTGCTGGACGTGCAGACCGCGTGAGACGACGCTTCATCCAGTCCCAAACATGCTCAATGGGGGACAGATCCGGAGATCTTGCTGGCCAGGGTAGTTGACTTACACCTTCTAGAGCACGTTGGGTGGCACGGGATACATGCGGACGTGCATTGTCCTGTTGTAACAGCAAGTTCCCTTGCCGGTCTAGGAATGGTAGAACGATGGGTTCGATGACGGTTTGGATGTACCGTGCACTATTCAGTGTCCCCTCGACGATCACCAGTGGTGTACGGCCAGTGTAGGAGATCGCTCCCCACACCATGATGCCGGGTGTTGGCCCTGTGTGCCTCGGTCGTATGCAGTCCTGATTGTGGCGCTCACCTGCACGGGGCCAAACACGCATACGACCATCATTGGCACCAAGGCAGAAGCGACTCTCATCGCTGAAGACGACACGTCTCCATTCGTCCCTCCATTCACGCCTGTCGCGACATCACTGGACGCGGGCTGCACTATGTTGGGGCGTGAGCGGAAGACGGCCTAACGGTGTGCGGGACCGTAGCCCAGCTTCATGGAGACGGTTGCGAATGGTCCTCGCCGATACCCCAGGAGCAACAGTGTCCCTAATTTGCTGGGAAGTGATGGTGCGGTCCCCTACGGCACTGCGTAGGATCCTACGGTCTTGGCGTGCATCCGTGCGTCGCTGCGGTCCGGTCCCAGGTCGACGGGCACGTGCACCTTACGCCGACCACTGGCGACAACATCGATGTACTGTGGAGACCTCACGCCCCACGTGTTGAGCAATTCGGCGGTACGTCCACCCGGCCTCCCGCATGCCCACTATACGCCCTCGCTCAAAGTCCGTCAACTGCACATACGGTTCACGTCCACGCTGTCGCGGCATGCTACCAGTGTTAAAGACTGCGATGGAGCTCCGTATGCCTCGCCAAACTGGCTGACACTGACGGCGGCGGTGCACAAATGCTGCGCAGCTAGCGCCATTCGACGGCCAACACCGCGGTTCCTGGTGTGTCCGCTGTGCCGTGCGTGTGATCATTGCATGTACAGCCCTCTCGCAGTGTCCAGAGCAAGTATGGTGGGTCTGACACACCGGTGTCAATGTGTTCTTTTTTCCATTTCCAGGAGTGTATATGATGCTAGTATAATGCACTGAAATTCTAATCTAGTATTGTAGATGAAATATAATTGTAACTTACATGTGACGTTTATGTAATGCACTGAAATTCTTATCAAGTGGTTAGATACAGAAATTGGGCCACACTGATTCTAGACGTATTATAAAAATAACAAAAAATTGTAAGAGAATAGTCTGACTGGATACGCAAATGATTAGCGAAATATACCTTTTTTGTTCAGATAAACCACTGCTAAGACCGCCGTTTGAATGAAATACGTCAAGTGATTATCCTGCGATACCATGTCAATGTGTCGTCTATACCCATATTCCATGAAAGATAATTCCTGCGGGCCTATTTAAGGACTGAAATGTCTTACACATCATATTCCCCTGGACTTGAATGTTATCGGAAAGTACATGGCTTGCTGTGCTCAGTACTCGTTGCTTAATACGCGATGTGCGGATTATCAAGTAGCAGAACTGACAGAAGCCGATGCAAGTGTTTTATTTATGTTTTACACTACACGGAACTGTCACCAGATAGTAGGAGGTGGCTCATCGGCCTCAGTGCATAGACCAGACGTAGAACTGCCACGTTGGACCCCTGTGCCTAGTATAATACACCAATAGTGAATCACGTCTAACGTCCTTAAACTGAAGGGGCTAGCTACCCCATATACTATGAACCCGTAACTGATGCACGTGCGAAGACTTAAGGGTTCTATGTTCCGGTAACCTGAAAGTTGAAGATCAGAAATGGGGAACGCACGGGTCCATTGTTGAGAGGGAGTGGCGTTTATGAGTTCACATGACGAGATAATGATGTTTCTTCGGACATCAGATGTCATCCTGAGTCCATGGCGCTTATGAATTCACGTGACAAAAGAGGGACGTTTTCAGGCCGTCACAGGTCCTTTGCTGTGATTGACTGAAAGAAGCAAACCATACATCCTTCATGTTTATGTAACCGTTTATACAGGAAACATGATGTATTTGGTGCTCTTCGAAGTTATACATGCATATTACGAAAATATGCAGTTTAGGTAGTACACGATATCGTGATCTATCCACCACCCGTCATTTTTAGAATTGTTTGCTGTGATAAAGTGGCACGGAATTGTGTAGCAGGTGACTAAAAACGTCATATATCGTATCTTTCAAGTTAGGTCCTGGTATAATTTAGTAGTTGACTATGAAAAGGAGGGTAGATAAAGTCTTTAAACAGTTTTAGAGATGCCTGGAACAATATTTCTGATTACTAAATACGACACCGTTTCCCTGAACAGAAACCACAGACCACATCTGTAACACCACAGCTCTTATGCTGTATGAATTTATTTTGCTTTTCCTTTATTTAATGTTACGTTGTTGATTTTCTGTAAGTGTGATTGAATCGATAACATAAAATTGTGTACTCTTTTCTTTGTCAAACCTTTGATGTCATGATTTGATTCTATGCAAAGTAGTGTATCTGCAATTTATATTCTTTGTCCCATTTGGAGGGAACAGAAATTATTATATGTAATTGTAATTTTGTGTGAATAATTTTTTGTTGAAGTATCAATATGTGAAAATGTTCTGTTTTATTTAATGTATTTGTTTGCTGTTATGTAAATTGCTGATCCTCACTTAGGGCTTTTAGTTATTTTGTATGTAAAAGGTGTAGTGGTTCCCCTCAGGAACGAAAATATGTAGCGCGCGCAAATTATGGTTGGCATAGGTGGAAAAGGTGGAACTGATAGTCAGTCGGAGACGAGCTACCAGTCCGTGCACTGTCACTATAAAGGTGCATATTGTGCTGATTCAGAGAGAGGCTTTTACTGCTTCTTTCCAATGCCTCGGATGGGTGGATAAATAGCTGGATCTATTCTGGAATTTGTATGAATCATCGCCATGAAGATACGATAAAGTCCGGCAATTCTACCTGTAATTCCACCTACCAACATGCAGTTGCCACCACATTGCGCAATCACTGTAACGTAATACTATATTGATGTACAGTGAAGGATCAGCCTAATGGATGTGTTAGTGTGCTGAAATATAAGGTAATTCATATCGGAATTTATTTACCTACCTTGATTTTACTCCTCATCATAACACCTCTCAGGGTCCTCTCAGTTTGAAGTAAAGTGATTACCGAGTGTCCTTACTGAAAGTACGTTGAAGCATAGAGCTTTGTTAAATAATGCCTTTTGAACTTATTAAAAAGATAGTTAAAGCTAATGTGGTAACAGAGTGAGTTAAAGCAAATGTTATTTGTCCAATAATAATTTTCCTATTGAAACTGTTATTTAAAGTGCTGTTACCAACTTCAAACTTTAGGCTGAGTCTTATAAAGTAAATAATCACGTTGTTGTCTGTAGTAAATTCTAAAAAGGAGAGTCAGTTTCTTGCAATTTTGTCAACATTGTGTTTCGTTGTAGTAAAAGTGAGAAAGCTGCAGTTGTGAAACGTTACATTCTCATGTATGCCTAGTGTTTATCTCTCTTCTGTGCATATTAACAGTATAAAGACCACTCAGTTTGTGTAAACCCTGAAAGTGATAGTGTTTTTCTGTACCTGTTATAATTTTGAAAATAGTTCCTGCTGCTCTAACTGTTAGCTTCAATCTTAAAACATATGTGTGTTAGAGTTCATTGCACTCGCGTGTTGCTAAGTCTAGGTTGTGTCTGTCGTGTTGTCCATTATAGTTACTTATACCTACTTTCATAAACGAGAATGTTAATCTTTCTCGTGCCTAATTAGGCTGGCGACCGTTTCCCTTATTCTAGGAATAGTATAGCTAGGCAAAATTTTGTTTGTCACTATTCCAATATTTACGTAATTCTGACTTTCATATCCGATAAGCCACCTCCGTTAGGAACAACACGGTCAATTTAACAAAATTCCTCTCAGAGGGTAACACTGTTCTGTTGCTTTGTGCCATAGTTGCTTTCACAAAATTGTTTTATGTCACAATCTGCTTCTAGCGTTGAGGTTATGGTGCAGCGGTAGCAGAAAGAGATTGTTATACATCTCTTTGTATAGGTAGGAGTCGTGGATTGACGTGCTTTCAGCAACCTACAGTCATTTACTCTCCTATCACCATCTGCTCACTTTCTAGTACATTTCATGATAACTATCCACAATTACAAAAATAATTGTTTCATGTGTGCATTGTATTTACAAAATTAACAAATATTCGTACAACAATATTTATTTTCTTACTCCTTGCTCTTCCAAAAACCCTAAAAGAGTCTTTGTTTATGATAATCTACATGTGACTTTTGGAAGATGATCTTGAAATTCATTTGAAAGTGGGTTGTTGAATGTCTTTACAAAGATACCGAGTAGCAGATAGCATAGCAGCTCTTGTTCCTCACACATATGAAAATATTCCATCCCTTGAGAGATAGTAATAAAAGGTGTGATTCACAAATTGGAAAGATTTGATAACGGTTTCGCATATTGAACAACAGACTTTTTGTCATGGGTGCAAGTGGTGAGCTATGCTATTCGATTTCTAAGTAGGACTGGACATATAGGCAGAACTCTACTACTAATGCTGTAAACTCAATATAGATGGCGAATGCCCCTAAGAGTTAGTAAATATGTGCATGTGGTTGTTATCTAAACAAGAGTCGGCCATCTCGTGCATGTCTTATCAAGCAAACAAGTGTCAGCTAAGCTCCCCATCCCCATATGTCCATCTGAGGATTCAAGACGGCAATTAAACGCTATCACCATGGGGAGAGGTATGGTCTGTAGACTGAGCGAATACCTGTCATGCACAGAACGAAAGGTGTGCAATGCTAATGAGGAAATAAATTCAGCAATAAAGATTACGGTGAGTGTGTGTATATAATGTTCAAAAACGACTTTTCTGCATACTATACGATTTAAGTTACATACAATTTACACTGCAAAGCAATGTAAACTATCGACGAAAGATGATTAACGCATCATACTTTACGATGAATTAAACACTAAGTTGAGGGGGCTATTTCCAGAAAGGTGAGGCTAGTTAACAGTCGTGTGAGCAACCGGAGGTAGCCGAAACTGAATTAGCAGTAAAATACTGTTTGGATTAAAATGAAAGTTTAACTTATATTTGAAGTTAATATAACGAACTGAAGTTCTAAACCAAGTGATATAGATATGGAAAATCTAACAGACTGACTGCGGGTGTATTACGAAAAATGTTATTGTATCCTGCATGTTCCATAACGTATTGAGCTAAATATCTTAGTGTTTTTGTTACGATCTTACCTGTTTAACCTAGATGACAGGCAGAATATTCCACCTGTTTACAATCGATTACATAACATCACGTGATAGCTTTTAGAGATGTATAAGGTCATGGCTGTGGACGGACAAGCAGAGCAAGTAAACTCTTTGATCAGCTTCATTATGTTCTGTATGGGTAGAAGTATACAATAGCCGTTCTCTGCGCCGCAACCTAACCCCTCCCCTCTATGTGGGCGACGCAGGCATCTGGTTTCACAGGGACGTACAGCTAAGTTAGTTTATAAACTGTGGGCCAGACGCCCCTCAGTACTCCGACGAAGGTTCAGTTACTTCCAAATTCAGAGTAGAGAAATAATTGTTCTCACTCGTTTCCCTACAATACATAGCGCATGGAAACACACGGTGAAAATTTTGATGTGTTCCAATATTTAAGGCTCACACTACCGATTATGGAATCATCAACGAAACATACAAACTGAAATGCACAGCCATAATTTAGTATTTATTTGTAAACATGAATACATACCGCACCGAGATTCTGGCGAAAGCGTTTGAAACTTTTAAGCATAGGTAACTATTACGAACACTGAACCAATATTAGAAAATTTATATAGCAGCATTCAGCTATCATTTTAGGCAACAGAATTTCCTGCACCTTAATTGCCCAGAAACACAAAGAAGTTTTCACTTAGAAGGTCAATTGAGGTATGTCAGATCGGCTTCAGTAGAAAGACAAAGCCTTAAATATGACCCGCCCCGAACTGTCACTTATACGGATGATGCTTTATCTCAGTCTGTAGTGTGTGTAGTAGTAGTATTAGAGGTAGCCCAGCTCATTATTATGTGACTACACGTACTTAGTAAATGTAAATTGGCCTCTTATATTTGCAGGGAATTTCACAATCAGGCATCCTTATTCTGCCCCTGTTTGAAGCGGAGAATTTATTTGCAGAAATGTTGGCATAAGCCGCGGATCATGTCAATGAAAGAATGCAGTATATAGACTTTACCGTTTATGTGAAATCCGCCATGCAGTTAGGCCTGCACGTGTGGTGTTACTGATTTTCTCTTCTTTTTTTGCCACTTACTGTACCGTTTATATAAACTGGTTATTTACTCTGTCTTGACTAACTTTGTTATAATTTTGACGACGTTTCTTATTATACGTTCACTAAAGCAATTTCTGTTGCAATTTCTAAGCTCGACTATTCCTACAGCGAACACTTTCTCCTCCGTTTCTTATGTTTCGAATCCTCTCTCCTCCTTCATCGATATGTAGATCGTCATATAGAACATTAAATTTCCGCTGAAGGGACTAAAATAATTAGCTTTTCACTATTTCCTTGCACTTATCCAGTCTTTCGAAGCTCACTTTTCTCATGAATAGGCAATTTATCTTATTTTAACTATGTGCGTCTGTTAATCGAATGGGTCTAGGGACCTCACATAGTGAGAGAATGGTGATTGAGTGATTGACGTTATGGACGTTGACTGTATCTTTTTTTACTTGTCCTGCGTTTGCTGTGGATGGAGTAGTGTGCGAGAGGATTTTATACACCTATTCCGGGATACTTACTGGCATATAGGAGTACAGCAGGTCTTGGTGCATTTCTTCAGATCAGTTTCTCTTGTGCGAGTTAACATCACGAACGAATCATGCGTTATGTGGATCTGTACCGATGAAAGTCATGTTAGATTTTCACACTAATTACCGTGGAGTAAATTTTGATTTATTGCAGATATAATGACTGAATTAATAGGACTCAAATAGTTTTTAAGGAAAATAAACAGAAAATTCATCTTATTCCACTGATTACGTTAAAAATGTAGAGAAGGTGGTTACATGCCTCTAGCATTTCCGATAAATGAAAAACGCCAGCAGCGGGCAATTATTTAAGAGAACCTTTTATGTGGAGACAGTAGAAATGGTATATGGAAACTGATACGCTGTTGTATCTTCCTGCGTGAAATAGGTATTATAATGCGATATATCACTACTCATGTTCAACTAATAGCATTTCGTTGCATCAACTATTTTTCCAAGGCTGTTCAGTGTTGCAGCGTACAATCTGTACGTTTCCAGCCAACCATATATACGAGGGTTGGAAATTATATAGTGGCAACTATTTATTCACAACCGATACAATGGAGTTACATGTTTGCACCTGTTACTGTCCTTCAAAGTAGTCACCAGCGTTGGGTAGAACCAGGTGCCAGCGATGTGGAAAGCGTAGTATATGGTTAGCAGAGCCTGTTCTGTTGATGGTGCGAACAGAGAGGTCTACTGCCTGTCGAATCTCTGGAACGGTACTGAAGCGAATGACACGAAGTGGTTCCTTCATCTTCGGAATCAAATCAAAGTCACAAGGACTTAAGTCTGCGGAGTATGGTGGATGCTACAGTACTTTCCAGTCCCATCGACCGAAGAGAGCAGCCACAGCTTGCGCTGTATGCGCCCGCGCATTGTCGAGCAAATTGATGGATGGGTTGCGCAGAAAGTGTCGCTGCTTCTTTCGCAAAGCTGGTCGCAGAGGATGCTCCAGGGCCTCAGTATGGTGAAAGTTATGGTGATTCTCGTGTGCGACTGTGATGGTGTTATCCTAACGCATTACGTTCCTCCACGGCAGACCGTTAATGCATAATATTAGTGTTCGTTTTTGGAGCATCACCTGCGACCAGCTTTTCTAATGAAAAGGCGACACTTTCTGTGCAACCCACCCGTCATTTTGCACGACGATGCGCGGGCGCATACACAGCAAGCTATGGCTGTTCTCTTCGGTCGATGGGATTGGGATGTACTGTAGCATCCACCATACTCCCCAGACTTAAGTCCTTGTGACTTTGATTTGATTCTGAAGATGAAGGAACCTCTTCGTGGCATTCGCTTCAAAACTGTTCCAGAGATTCGACAGGCAGTAGACCACTCCATTCGCACCATCGACAGAACAGGCTCTGCTAACTGTGTACTACGCCTCCCACATCGCTGGCAACGGGTTCTATAAAACGCTGTTGACTACTTTGGAGGACAGTAACAGGTGCAAACATGTAACTCTTTTGCATCGGCTGTGAATAAATAGTTGCCACTATTTAAGTTCCAACCCTCGCATAAAGCTATATTCTTGTGATAATAAATGAAAAGCACCAGTTTGCTTTTGTTCTACAATATTACTTTTATTGTTAACCGGTTTTCGGCTTACAAGGCCTTCTTATCACCAAAGAACTTAAATGTTAGCAGACAACATTGGAAGAGAAGTAACACATCTAGACTGAAGTAAAAACATATAGTAAGTAACATCTTTGCAATGAAAAAGCAAAAACTGAACTCTGTTACTTCTCTTCCAATGTTGTCTGCTAACATTTAACGTCTTTCGTGATAATACTCAGTAAATGTCTGAAGATGGCCTTGTAAGCCGAAAACCGGTTAACAATAAAAGTAATATTGTAGAACAAATGCAAACTGGTGCTTTTCATTTATTATAATGTTGTTCTACCAAGAACCGACGGAAGATTCTGTTAATGTATTCTTGTTACCATGCAGTTGCCATACTATGATTTTAGCATTTGGTCCATAAATTTCATTCATATCATTCGATTACTGTATAACTACTGTGTGTCATATGCTTTTAACACTATGTTTTGTTTTCTGTACTGGTGGCTAAGCAGTATATTTCGTAATCACCAGTCCTAAGTGATGGGTTTCAATCCTCCAGCTCTCCATTTGTTCAATTACCGCTTCCCTCTACCCGTGCACTAATTTATTAAAGTGAAAAACCTGACTTGCTTCTTGTGAGATATGTCTGCAATGTATCATATTTATAGATAGTACATATTTTAATTCACAGACCGCTGTTTCCAATTGCTGTTTATCGACACTCAGAGGCATAAGTATTGTTTATGGCAAATGAAGGGCAAGGAATGTAAGTCTGACAACGGGTATTTAGATAATGTGTGTAACTACGATAATCAGTAACCTGTTACGCTTTCGCACTACCGTCTCAGTGTAAAAAGTATGGACCGTACTTTTTCGAATGATAGCCAAATTGTTTTCCCGAGCATATTCATCGTTCGCTTCTCTGAATAACAGATCGCATATTACGCGGAACGAAAAAAAAAAATCATTCAAAATTCTGAGGCAAGTGGAATTAACTATAAAAGTCAGGGCAGGAAATTCTGAAACTGATTTAGAACATCTGAAATAAAACAATTGGAACTCTATCTGGTGGCTTCCAATTATTTCGAAACATCAAGAAAACAATGATAAACATTCTCACACCAGACTGTTCCGTATGCTCAACAAGAAATGTATTGGTATCCACGGAGGAATGGTCTACATTGACAGACGAGACAGGAACGATCATTCGAAGCAAACAAGTTACAAATGGAACTCTATCTGGTCGCTTCCAATTATATCGAAAAACCAAGAAAACTATGATAAACATCCTCACACCAGACTGTTCAGTATGCTCAACAAGAAATGTATTGGTACCGCAGGAGGAATGGTCTACATTCAGAGACGAGACAGGAACGATCATTCGAAGCAAAGAAATTATAGTAAACAAAGGGTAATAAGAGCTGTGAGCGCTTCTTCAAGTTCGATTACGTGAAACAAATCTGTTTTACGGGAAGCTATTTGCTTTCCATATTGTGAATGGTGGTATTGTCGACAAAAAAGAAGGAAAATTTTTCCGGTACACATGGGCTTTAAGATGTATGCGTTAAGAGCTATGAGAGCTTCTTCAGTAGAAGAGATGTATTTCACAGTCGCCAAAAATGAATAAATGATCATAGGTCTGGAGGTATGCAATTTAGAGCCCACGTTTACTGGACTTTTTTTCTTATTTTGGTGTATACTAGCATCTCACATAATACGGAAAGCGAAAAGCGCGCCGTACAATATATTATCTATCACAGTACCGAATCTGAAGTTCTCATGGCCTGTAAGGTATATCTATCTTAGAGACCATGTTTAATAGATTTTTTGTTTGTAATGATCGTTCCTGTCATATCCCCAAATAATGACCGTTTCTTCTAGGTGATCAGTTTAGCCACGCACCAAACTGTAATGAGCTAGAAGTGCTGCATCTGTGTCACTTGTGAAATCAGCGTCTTGTTATAACCGATAAACGACTGCTTTTTACGTTACGACGTCACCTAGTTATACAGCCCGCTCTCAGTCAGGAAAAAATACTTCGTGGGTGCCTGAAGACTGGCCATTGCCTCCCAACGTTGTTTCTCTAAGAGAGGGAAGCCTTTTGCACCATCCGTCTCTCAATAATGCACGTTTTCTGCGTGTTATTTGCTTCTGTTATGCACTTTATGAGGTAGAGACTAGGGACCAGCCAAGTATTCGCCTAAACGAATGTAAAAGGCGCCTAAAACCACATTCAGACTGACCAGTGTAGATGACCAGCGGTCGTTAATCGACCTCACGTATTTTCTTCACATTTGGGTCACCTCACTGTCTGTCACTTCGCGTTAAATTACACGAGAATGTCTTGATTAATTAATGCCTCATATTACTAAACTTTCGTTGGAAGGGGATAGGAGCTGTGTACGTGAAAAATAAACAAAAATAGTTAACAAATGGGACCTTGTGAAACAACGACGTTTTGGAACACCTTGGAATGTGGACCTCACAGTGGTGAACGGGAAAGCCTTCCGGACTGGGGAACGGGATGTGCTACGAGGTGAGCGGCAGTGCTGCACCTGTCATTACGGCCGGCGCCTTGAGACGGAGGCCTCTCGCAAGTGGACCAGGGACGGTGACCCGTCGTCAAGCCGGCACCGTGAGGCGCGGCCTCGCTTCCTCTAAATGGCACACGGCACACCACACTCATCTGGGCCAGGCGGCCGCTGCCTGCTGTAACGAGCATGGGAACGGAGCCGCACTTGCAACGCAGGTGCCTTTCACTGCCAAACCGGTAAAATATTTCTTGGACCAGTTTTTGGTCTGACGATTCAACGAGGTAATGAATTTACGCTGTGGCAGTAACCGTTCGCGATTCTCCTACAAGTTATGCAAGAATTTTAGGACACGTTGGAGGCTATTTGATACCATCTGAATGTTATAAACGTGGAAATTACTTAATATTCATCAGTTTCATATGACTAAACGCTTTACGGGAATGGTACCATCCACAGTTGCATGACAAATATCCATACGACAATCTAACACGTCCGATGCTTTCGTGAATATGTCTGGAGTTCTTTCAGTCACTGCTGCGTCAAAGTTCACACAATGTTATTACACTGAGAAGCACGTAGGCGAAATCTCTATCAAACACAAAATAAAGAAGAAAATGTACCATGAAAACGGGTTACCTTGGAGTACATCATTGCACTGGGTGATGCGTACTCTCCCTTACGCTGTAGAAGGAGCACTCCAGCACTTTCATCGAAAGTAACGGCGAACAGTTGTAAATGACGTGCACCTGTTGAAACGGAGCATGCCGAGCGCCTTTTTTACTGGGTTATTGCCGTCTCTTACGGACATTCTAATGCATATCGAAGGGCCAACAATGTTCAAAATGTGTGTGAAATCTTATGGGACTTAACTGCTAGGGTCATCAGTCCCTACTACTGAAGGTAAATGATCCTAAGGACAAACACACACACCCATGCCCGAGGGTGGAGTCGGACCTCCGCCGGGACCAGCCGCACAGTCAATGACTGCAGCGCCTTAGACCGCTCGGCTAATCCCGCGCGGCGGCAAACAATGGATCGAGCGTCAGGGCAAGTTGTGCGAGAGAGCCTGTTTTATTTATTTTATTGCTCTCTGTATTTATATAATTGGTCGTGTTCACACAAATTCCTTAATTTGTGGCATGTTTTGATTGACAAAGCTATATCTCAGCATATTAACAGAAATAATAATATTAATAACAATTTAATGGTAATAGTAATAGTAATTAAGATGATGTCCGTTCCTGGTAGCTGCGTGGCCAGCGCGACGGATTGTCGTATCTAACAGCCCTAGTTCGATTCCGGGCTGGGGCGAAGATTTTATCCGCTCAGAGACTGGATGTTGTGTTGTCCTTATCAGCATCATTTCATCCCCACCGACACGCAAGTCGCCGAAGTGGCCTCAACTCGAAATACTTGCGCCATTCGAACGGTCTACCCAGCGGGCGGCCAAAGCCACACGGCATTTCCATTTTCATGATGGTGATGATGATGATGATGAGGAGGAGGAGGAGGATAGTGATAATAACTAAGTAATAATTAAAAGGGGTGAGTGTATTATATATCAGTACCAATATCAGACGAGAAACTATTCATTTCTATTGTTTAAAGTACTGTTATGAAAGTGAAGTAAGATGAATGAATACAGGAGAGGCAGTATTTAAAACAGCCGTATTAAACTAGCTTCTAAGGAAGTGACCTATCAGCAGAGAGAGACTTTCTTTTTATAGAGATAATAGTGCTTTTATATATAAATGAGAGCATGCCCTTGAATGACATCAGAGTATGTAACCGGTTAACCTTGCCGTAGTAATCACTTTTTAGTTTCTGTAATATTTATTATCTTTTTTCTTCTGTTTGAAAACAGTCTCAGAAAAACTTCGGGAGTGCTTACGGCACTGTGTTATACCTCATACGTTGTGCACTTCCCTTTGATGTAAATGTCCTCTTCCCCATCGCCGAGATGGATCTGGAAGCTGCACCGAAGTGGGATTGAAGGGGTACTGCGGGTTCTGCCTCGAGGTTTGCATATTCTGTGTACGCAGCACTCGTATTCACATCTTCTACAACACTCCCTGCATTACCCTGGCACATTTGTCTATTTTATGTAGGGAAATAGTGGAATCCACTTTGTATGTTACTGCTGACCATTCGATATTTCTTGCAATGTCATATAGTGGTTGGTTAGGCTCTATTAATTCGCTAATTCCATTATGGGTGTAAAATTTAAAGATAAAGTAATCGTCTGTTCCAGTGTGCCCTCAATGACAGACGTCATGGTCTTTCCTGTCCAACATGAACACGTAACCTGGATATGGGCCGTGTCCCGTTGAGTATTATACCATGTGTTAACTGAGGATTAAATGGCCAAGCGTTAGGCATTCTCGAATGTACGGGAATAATTTGTAGACTGTTCGACATGTTCCATTGTTGTCCCAGTCGTTCTGTCACGTACGCATATTCCAGATCAAAGTTGGGACTTGGTGGTTTGGTTGTTACTTTGTGGCCTAAGATTTCTCGAACTTTCGTCTAATCCCCTTTGCTTAACCAGTAGAAGGCTGCACAAAATCTTACGGTAGTGTCTACTAGGTGGATGCAGAGAATCACCAATAAGCGTCAGTTGTCGTAGTGCTAATGGCCTCTCTTCACTGTGCACGTCGTAGCATTCCCTGGTTCCGCTCTCACTGAAGTCTGTCCTTTCAGACACTTGCGGTGTAGCCTGTGATGCAAGTGAAAATGGCATTGTAACATGTTCTCACTATAAGCAGCGGTAGACTGTAGTTTTTCCGGCCACTGCGACCGAGAGGTGCTAGGCGCTTCAATCCGTAACCACGCCGCTGCTACGGTCGCAGGTTCGAATCCTGCCTCGGGCATGGATGAGTGTGATGTCCTTAGGTTAGTTAGGTATAAGTAGTTCTAAGTATAGGGGACTGATGACCTCAGATGTTAAGTCCCACAGTGCTTAGAGCCATTTGAACCATTTTTTTATTGTAGTGTGCTGCTGAGGGCGCGGGCAGTTTGTTGCGTAACGTTCCTTGCTTTGTTGGCGATTGCTTGAATGTGTTGTGTGAATTTAGTCTTTTCGTCAAGGTATCACGTGTTTGTTTGTCTAGTGGGAGAGACGAAGTCTAATTTAACTGTAGGTTTTTTAGGCAATGAAAGTAGACCTTTGAGGAGTATGTATTTGGTTTTCTGTGGTGCTACTGTTACTTTGTTGTTCATGACTTATTGCTGCATCCGGATGAGGATCCCACTCACAATCTCCTCCAGCTGAGCTCATTAGCTGCCCGACACCACAGCGAAGGCGTCGTCGGCATATGCCACCACCCAATCAGTTTGGTCCTTTCAATTGGCACAAGAGACGTTATATTGGCAAATCCTAAAATACTGACACACATATCGACCCCTGTGAGCACCCGAAAGCAGTTCTTTTTATTACTTGTTGTGTACCGGGTGACCATTCCACAGTTCTTCCCCTACAATAATCAAGGAAGCTATATAGACATTGGGAACTTGTATATCACGCATCTGTGCAAACAAACCTGCACAATTATCAAATGCTGTCAAGATTTTAATTAATATTGCTACAGCTTATTTTTTGTTACATGTTTCTATGGTTTGGACTGCCATGTTACATGCATCTTCAATAAATCAAATCTGGCAGTAAATAAGTCTTCGAAGTCTGCTGTGCCGGTGTAACCTGTTACAGAAGAGCGTTCCCTGAACATTTGCAAGTGTTTAACAGTAGGGCCTCTAACTTTTGCGGTAAGCCGGACCTTTATCCTCGACTATTTTTATCACAACAGCTTTCGCTACTTTCCAGCTAGCAGGCACCTTTCCAAGTGTTATGTTCTCACCCAGTAGACTGATCAGGAATGGAAAAATTTATTTGTTTCAGCGTATTATCTGATCCAGGAGGTCTCCTGTCTATCAATTTCATTACGGCTAGGGCTACTTCCACTTCAGCGAACGCTGTAGTTACTCTATTAAGGAATTATTATATTTATTATTTAGCGTATGCCTCTGGACTTGGCAATCTTCATGATCGCCATCCGGGAGGAGTTTGTCAAGCAGGTATGCTGCTGAAGGTCTCCGCCTACCGATCATCGATACATCTTCGGTTTCCGTTACAGGTAAAATTAATGGATTTTTTTTTATTTTCTCCACCAGTATTTTATAATGTCAATCCCACATATTGGTATTTAGCTGGCTTCTCAGGTAGCTTTCCCATTGCAGCTGTTTCCGTAGATTAAGCAATATGTGGTACCGGGACTTGACTTTTCTGTAACGTGCCAGTCGGGCTGCCTTGATGCCAGCAATGTGAAACCTCTGGAAGTCCCGTTTACCTCACCTTGTCATCTCGACCGACCACGGCATCTCTTTTAGTGACTTTACTTCCTCCACATACTCTTCGCGAAATGACCCCGACGAGATAATTGGTGGAATCAGAACTAATACAGAGGCTTGCCAACGATCGTTCCTCCCACTCGGCATTCGCGGTGGAACAGGGATGGGGGGATCAGTTAGTGGTACCAGAAGTTTTCCCCGCCACACAGTTTCAGGTGACTTGCGCCTTATTGATGAGGATGTAGATAGCAGTTTTAGGGATACATTGGAGCTCCGCGCTTTGTATTAGTTTTTGCAATGCTGGAGCCCATAAATTAACATTGCTCGTCGTACTGACTCTGAATAATAATTCACATAGCTTGCTCCGATATTCGTTATTTAAATTCAAATTCTTTCTCCGTTTTTAGATTTTGATCAGTACTGTGATCAGGAATTGTAAATGTATTTATACCATGTTCACTGCAGGTCAATCAGATTGGTCGGTCCACTCGGTAAATTTATTGACAATACACCTGTTTCTTAGTGTAATGTCTACGTTTGTAGCCGCGCCGACTCTGTTTCGATATGTCTCAGCCTGTCAGCAACAATTCGCTACTAACAGGTCTAGTTCTTGAATGATGTCTAAAACTTTAGATTAGATTAGATTAGTACTTGTTCCAGATATCATGAACTCAAACGTTTCAGCGGATCTTCAGTGTGTTTTTTCCAGTTAAATCCCCCATTAATGTATACACATATAAATTTTGAATATTCTACCTTAGCTACCAATTTCTGATCGAAGTCTATATTTATTAATAGTGTCATCCATTTACTGTGTGGAACTGTATATACTGTGTTTTATCAAAGTTTAACAAGAGCCTATTTTCAGAAAACCACTTAATGATTTTCTAGAAAACATCGTTTACAATTTCATGACTTAATTCTTATCTGTTGCGTGTAATAGCTATACTTGTATCAGCGGCATAAATTACTAGCTTTGCATCTTCGTGAATACAGAATGCCAAGTCACAGCAGAGGACCCAAGACCGAACCATGCGGCACCCCATTCTTGATTGTTCACCAGTTTGAGAAATCGCCAGTTTTTTGCATATAATGTGAACTGCTTATTTCAACTTCCTGCACTCTTCCAGTTAGGTATGATTTAAACCTTTTGAGCGCTGTCTCATTTATACCACAGTACTTGAGCTTATCTAGCGGTATTCCAATGCTTTACACAATCAAAAGCCTTTGAGAGATCACAAAAACTCCAAACGAGTGACTTCCAGTTACTCAGAGCATTTAATATTTCATTAGTGAAAGTATATATAGCATTTTCCGTTGAAAAACCTTTCTGGAAACCAAACTGACATTTTGTTCAAACATTATTTTTGCAAAGGTGTGAAGCTACTGTACAATACATTACTTTATCTCGAATTTCGGATATCCCCTTTTCTTCCCTTTTTCATCCCCTTTTTTATGCAGTGGTTTAACAGTGGCATTCTTCAGTCTACCAGGGAAAATACCCTGTTTCAGAGAGCTATTACATATGAGGCTAAGAAACCCACTTATATCTTGGTAACAAGCTTTTATTATCCTGCTGGAAATGCCATCAATTCCATGTGAGCTTTTATTCTTGAGAGAGTTTATTATCTTCCTAATTTCAGAAGGAGAGGTGGGTGGAATTTCAGTTGTATCTAATTGTGTGGGTAAGGCATCTTCCATTAACTGCCTTGCTTCTTCTAATGAACACTTAGATCCTATTTTCTCCACAACATTTAAAAAACGAATTTTCAAAATGTTTTCGACTTCCGGCTTATTGTTTGTTTCCATTCGCTTTGATGGTAATGCCGTCATCCTATACTCTTGTTTGCCCTATCTCCGTTGTAATAATATTCCAAATTGTTTTGATTTTGTTATCAGAGGAACCGCGCGACTGCTACAGTCGCAGGTTCGAATCCTGCCTCGGGAATTGATGTGTGTGATGTCCTCAGGTTAGTTAGGTTTAAGTAGTTCTAAGTTCTTGGGGACTGATGACCACAGATGTTAAGTCCCATAGTGCTCAGAGCCATTTGAACCATTTGTTATCAGAGGTATTAATCTCAGACATTATACACATGCTTCTGGACTTTTTAATAACCTTTCTTAATGTAGCGCAGTAGTATTTATAATATTTGGCTGTTTCTGTGTCATTACTGTTTCTTGTTGTTAGATACAGTTCTCATTTGTGGTTGGAAGATATATTTATTCCTTTAGTAAGCCCAGGTTTTTTGCATGGTTTCATATAATTAGATTTAACTACATTCTTGGGGAAACAGTTTTCAAATTCTTTTACAAGTGTATCATGAAATAAATTATATTTTAAATTAGCATCGGGTTCCTTGTACACCTCACCCCCATCTAATTGTTGAAGATTTTCCCTGAAATTTCTAATTGTTAAGTCATTAATTGAATGCATAACTTTGGTCGGTAGTTTTGAATTACTGAATGGAGCTATGTCATATACTGTAACTAGCTGAGCACCATGATCAGAAAGGCCATTCTCATAAGGACAAGAATTTATGTTTTTAAACTTATCTTGGTCTATAAAAGCGTTATCTATCAATGTGCTGCTGTCCTTTACTACCCGAGTAGGAATATTAATGACAGATGTCAAATTGGAAGAACCGATCAAGATGTCCAGGTCATTCTATCCATTGTACTCTTTCAGTGAATCAACATTGAAGTCTCCACAAATAATAATCTGCTTTCCCCTATCTGACAGATAGCACAACAAGGCATCCAAGTTTTCCAGGAGTAAACGAAGATTTCCTGAGAGGGACCTATATACTGCTACAATTATAAAAGAGCCTTCCTTCAGTTCAAGTTGACAGGCAGATGATTCAATATGTTGCTCTAGACAAAACGTTTTTTGTATCTAACCTTTTTTACACAGTGATAACTTTTGACATATATGGCAACTCCTCCTCTCACCTTATTCTCTCTACTCATATGTGCAGGTAGTTTATAATCACTGATCTTTACCTTTTCCATTTCGGACAAAATGTGATGCTCAGACAGGCACAGTATATCTATTACACTATCAGATTCAGTGTCATCCAAACAAACCAGGATCTCATCTATTTTATTCTTCAATCCCGGAATATTTTGGTAAAATTGTAAAACTATTTTTTACTACTTTTTTCTTTAATCCCCCAATATTTTGGTTAAATGTGGTAACATTATTATTTACTTTACTGTTGTGAGAAACTTGTGAGTTTTGGACCTCTTTAGCACCTGCCTGCCTGAACTTCTCATTGGACACTGATATTAGTCTAAAAAAGATGTACATCCATGAGTACTAGTGCCCCCCTTATGGATTTCGCTAACAACCCTGCCAATTTACCCTTCCCTTTCCTATTGAGGTGTAGGCCATGCCTTGTGAAATCCCCCCTATAAATAGCCTCGACAGGAACCAATCCAATGTCTGAGAGAGTGGACGCCCTACGCAACTGATCCAACTCCATATTTACCCTCCTGACAGACCGGCTCAACTGGGGCTGACCATGCTGCACGAAAGCAGGCACCAGCCCAACATTGGTATTGGTCGTTGCAGAGGCTATTTTCACCAGGTCACACTCAATACTGTAGCCCTGATCCCTATCAATACTGTTTCCCACTCCACCCACTATCATCACATGATCCTGCTATGAGGAACCCTTGCAGAAGGAACCAATATCCTCTACCACCTGGCTAAGACATGTCTTCTATAAACTGTGTGCCTGGTAAACCAGACGGCGCATTTCGTAATTATATCTGCTGCTCCACCCTTGCATGGGAGTAACATTTCTGACCGAAAATCAGAACGTTCTGGGTCCCAGGCTAGAAATTCACCACTGCTTCGATTCTGAATAAAAATCATCAACAATGGCGACTGAAGATATACGGCATAAGAAGCCGCCCTCGTTCTGCCAACGGCCTTGTCATAGTGGGTGCAGTATCGCACAGATGTTTAGGGCACATTCTTGCTCTTTGGTGGGTAACTGCCTCTAAAAGGCGGAAGAATCAGCAATGGGACACAAAGGCAAAGGAGCGCATTGCATTAAATACACATGATGTTTATCCACAGGACATGTTTATGATGATCTCTTCGTTGGAAAAAGATTTCGGATTAGTGCACTATTCGGATTAAGGGGATTGCAAAGGGCGAGGTGACCATGACAAAAGATTGAATAACCAACGAAAGGATAACGTTCTTCGCGTTGGGGTGCGGAATCTTAGAAGATCGAACGTGGTAGGGAAGCTAGAAAATCTGAAAAGGAGAATGCTAAGACTAGATCTAGATCTAGTGAGAGTCAGTGAAGTGAATGGAAAGAAGACAAGAATTTCTCGTCAAACGAATACAGGGTATTATCAATAGCAGCAGAAAATCGTACGAGTATAATAGGATTAGTATTCGCTATGAATGGGAAGGCATGGCGAAAAGTGTTACTGTGAACAGTTGAGTGATCGGTTTGTTCTCATCAGAATCAATAGTAAACCAACACACACATAAGAATAGTACAGGTATACATGCCGAGTCGCAGGCAGAAGACTAAAAGGTAGAGAAAGCATATCAGGATACTGAACGAGTAAAGCAGTACCTAAAGGAGATGACAGTCTAACTGTCATGGTGGATTGGAGTGCGGTTGTAGGGGAAGGTGTACAAGAAAGGGTTACAAGATAATATGATCATGGTAGTAGGAATGAGAAAGGAGAAAGTCTAACTGGGTTCTGCATTAAATTTCATGTGGTAATAGCGAATGCTCTACTCCAGAAACAAAACAGTAGGAGGTATACTGAGAAAAGTCCGGCAGATACATTAAGATTTAAGTTAGGTTAAATAATGGTCAGGCAGAGATTCCGAAATCAGATATTGGACTTTGTGGCGTACCAAGGGGCAGATATAGACTCAGACTACAATTCGGTAAAATGAAGAGTAGGCTGAAGTTCAAGAGATTAGTCAGGAAAAATCACTGCACACGGAAGTGAGATACGGAAGTACTAAGGAAGGAAAAGATACTCTTGAAGTTATCTGTGGTTATAGATACAGCAACAATGAATAGCTCAGTAGCAGTTCAAGTGCAGAAGAATTGTCATGTCTAAAGAAGGTAGTTACAGAAGTTGGATAGAAAAGCTTAGGTACAAGAATGGTAACTGGCGAGAAACCATGGGTAAACGACGAAATACTTCAGTTGATCGACGAACGAAGGAACTACGAAAATGTTTCAGAGAAATTCATGTATCCAGATAAACATAACACTGAGGAAAAAAGTAAACAGAAGTGCAGGAAAGCTAAGGCGAGAAACATCAGAATTCCTGAATCTTTGGTGAAAGTGGCTACAAAACAAAACCAACCAATTCCGAAGATAGAAAGAGCCCTGCGAGAATTATCGCACAAACAGCGTAACAGTTCTTGCATCTAAGTTGCTGTCAAGAATAATATAAGCTGAGGTGTCAAAAGTCGTGAGATGGTGATATCCACTTATATAGGTGGATGCAGGATAGCGTACGCAAGATATGAAGGGGCGCTGCATTGGCTCAGCTGTCATTGGTACTCAGATGATTCATGTGAAAACTGCTGACAACATGACTCGTGGATACGATGTAACTTGTATATATTTGTCGCTGATGATGCTGATTTTGCATTTAACATTTGACGATGCCACTATGGCTGCAGTACATTAGATCGTCATTACAGACCGGAACCGGTAATCTATTAACAAAAAGTTTGTGACCATAGACGTAAATTAGAGGAAACTTATAATAAGATCTGTTTATTGGAATTAGCAGTCCAATGAGTACAGAATATGGATTTAGAGTAAATCGAAGAAAGGCGAAACTAATGAGAAGCAGCAGAAATAGAAATAGAGAAAATTGGGGCTCAAGATGTAAACGAAATCAGGGGATTCTGCTACCTTGAAAGCAAAATAATTCATGATGGACTGAGCAAAGAGAATATAAATAGCAGAGCAGCACTTTCAGAAAGGGAATTCCTGGCGAAGCGAATTCTACTAGTATCAAGCATAGGTCTTACTATTAAGAAGAGATTTCTGAGAACGTATGTTTGGAGCACATCATTGTGTGGTAGTGAAACATGGACTGTGCGAAAACTGGAACACAAGGGAATAGCAGCGTTTGAGACCTGATGATACAGAAGGATGTTGAAAATTAGGTGGGCTTGCTAGGTAAGAAATGAAGAGGTTCTCTGCATGATCAGTGTAGGAAAGGAATGTATGGAAAACACTGACAAGGGTAAAGGACAGGATGATAGGACTAGAAGTGAATTACAGAGCTGGGACAGTCTGCATTGTAGCAAAATTTATTCCAGATTGCATCTTTCTTTGTTTGGTCACCCCACCTCCTTTCTTTGGGGGAGGGTGGATTAGACGTGACAATGTCGTATTATTGATGTCACCAGCCCCACTCCTCCCCTCTGCCCCATTCAACCACCCACCCTTCTTGGGAATTGGCTGGCAAAAGGGTTAGCCTGTGCTGAGCTGTTGGAGAGGTAGGTCATAAGGTACCGTCTGGGGAATTGTGTTCCTTCATTTATTTGTGAATTATCCTGCTGGGAAAATATCCTAAATTTTGGCAGGGTAGCCGATCTTCCAATTATCCTACAGCCTTGCTGCTTGAAATTCAGATAAATGCAACAACTTAAAATTGAAGGGGGAAAACACAATCGATGCTGAGCTGTGGAGTTATTTATTTAATTTTGGCGTAAAATGTGTTCCATTGAACAGGTGTTGGTGTAGAACAGCGAGGAGTTTAATAACTGTATTACCCGCTAAGCATACACCTGAAGGCTACTTATACAGTCTCCTACATGAGGAATGGAAGGAGGTGATAACGGATGAGTATGGGAGGAATACTTTTCAGCATGTAATGTTGATGCAGTAGAATGGACTGAGAATGGATTTTGTAACTCATAGAGACTACCGCCTATGCTGGAGCTGTTCGTATTTTTTAAAATTGCATGTCAGACTACAGTGCTGGAGGCAACTTCGTCCTATTCCACTATCCCAGACTGAAGGAACAATAGGCTTTGGTGTATGGAGCATCAAACGGTTCAAAAAATGTTAAAATGTGTGTGAAATCTTATGGGACTTAACTGCTAAGGTCCTCAGTCCCTAAGCTTACACACTACTTAACCTAAATTATCCTAAGGAAAAACACACGCATCCATGCCCGAGAGAGGTCTCGAACCTCCAACGGGACCAGCCGCACAGTCCATGTCTGCAGCGCCTTAGACCGCTCGGCAAATCCCGCGCGGCCTTCAAACTGTTCAAATGGCTCTGAACACTATGGGACTTAACATCTGAGGTCATCAGTCCCCTAGAACTCAGAACTGCTTAAACCTAACTAACCTAAGGACATTACACCCATCCATGCCTGAGACAGGATTCGAACCAGCGACCGTAGCGATCTCGCGGTTCCAGGCTAAAGCGCCTATAACCGCTCGGCCATACCGACCGGCTGGTGTATGGAGCTTTTCTATGATCACGTTACTGTGTGCCATAGTCCAGACTATCGCTCGAAATCGATGAGTAATTGTCCTACATCTGCTGCTAGAAAAATTGTCTTCTACCGATTTACTAGTCTATGTTGCTTAGGAACTTGTACATAAATGCATAGTAGGAAGGGATAGGGCAGCAAACTATCCCTGAACTGCGGGAGGGCCAATACAGACTGCCACAACTGACGTGTAACGCTTTTCTGCACTAATTACACAGCGAAACTGTCGTGAAAAACCCCCACTTCTAAACGAGGCATCATAATGCAACACACGCTGTGCGAATTGAGAAAAATCATTGTAATAACAAAACTACCAGTAAACTTGAACCAAAGAGATCTCGCCAGGAGAGAGTACGCATGTAAATTTTCCGGCCATGCCCTAACCTATGTCTGATAGTACGCAAAGAAATCCATTTGCTGGCAGTGACATACTGTTTCTGGTCTGCAGTGTATGTGTGTGTGTGTGTGTGTGTGTGTTTGTTTGTGTGTATGTATTTGTGTGTGTTCTTGTATGCTGCGGAAGGATGAGATTCCTGCTATACATATGGCGGAGAACTGTATGGTGGAGGCATTTTAAACAGCTCACTTGCTCCTCATGCAGTAGCACACTCCATGTCTGACTAAAGTGATGCTGTTCTTAACAGCTCAACTGCTGTAATTTCAACTCATTTATTTTTAAAAAAAGTGATTGAATTAACACGAACACTCATTTGCTGCATGAAGTATTAAAATCGTGTATCCTCCCGATGTGAATCTTATGCTTGTTAGAACTAGTTATTCTACCGACAGATCTCACCTCACATGCTTTAAAGCGAATACTGCGCCAGTGCAAATAGAGTATATACTACTGAAATCGATAAAATTTTTAGCTCACTCTCATGATATGGACTTATGCATTCTAAAACAAACATTGCACCGTGAACATCGAATCTTCCTTTCAATATACTACAAAATAAGCATTTAACACCATCCAACAGTCCTTACACGTACGTTCAGCTAATAAGTTCAACACACTGTGGTAAGTAGAGGACTCTGTCATTGATTTAATGCTGGTAGGATCATACAGAAACACGATAACCAGTATTTAATGAAGTTTCCCGGATGGATATACATGTTTTACTTGTGAGTGCAACCAGTGTGTCATAGGAGGAGAGAGACGTAATCCCCATAAAAGGGAGCAACTATTAAAAAATCACAGTAGAATGCTATGTTACCCTACGAGTGCATCTTGGTATTAGTTCTACAAGAAGATGAATCACTGTAATAACATCACACAACCGTCGAAGAAAACCCTTCCAATAGAAGAGTCCTTGTGCCTTTTTCACCTATAAGTGTGCATACTGAACAAGCAGCTTAGCAGCTTAGAACCAGTCTTACCTCCCCTCCTAACTCCCCTCCTCCCTCCGTCTCCTCTGCCCCCTCCCCCGCCCCCGGAAAGGCACGGATACCGGTCATCCAGGCTTGTTCTGATCTGTCTGTGATAGTACACAGAGAGAGCCACTTGCCAAGAGTGCCGAAATCAGTCGTAGATGGACAAAAAGCTCAAGAACAGGATGCACCTTGGAAGTTGATGGTATACAGGGTGTTCGGTCTACCGGAGGTGCTCTGGTTTGGTGGGTTTTGGGTTGACACTAGAATATGTTCCTGGTCTCCAGCTGGACCTCACACATACTGGTGCTGCTTTCCCAGGCCTGTTTCAACCTCTCATTAACAGTACACACAGAGATACATCTGCTGGTAGGGGAAGATAAGTTTTTAACGTCCCTTCGATTCCATCAGCCGGTGATGCTCTGGTTAGGTCGGTGTTCGTTTTTCAAAGATATACTGTTTCAGCAATGCAGAAATCAAACGTTTCGGTAGGAAATGCCGATCCCTAGAACAAGAACAAAGTAGCTGACCACCCTCGCTGCCATCAGCCGCTTCCAGCAGTCTCCTGTAGTTGCATTCTCTCCTAGCCTCGGAGCATCCTAAATTAGTTTCCGTGGAATTTTGTAAGTAAATTTTCATGCCCATGGATACTGCATGCATTTCAGAAATATCACTGCAGAACTGCGACTTCCACGCTTATTTATGCACGTGTTGGGAGAAGAAAACACAGTCATTTTTCACACGTCAGCAAACTACAATTCGCATCCCCCCCCCCCCTTCCTCATCATTTCGTAACATCCAACTGAGTGAAATTATGAGCTCGCTGTAGGGTATTTTTGCCGATGTCGGATGAGCGAACTGCCGAGGTTGGAACTCCATAATGATCCTTTTTGTCGTATTTTCGTGTTTTACGTATTTTCCATCAATTGTCGTAATTTCACGATGTTTTCCGTAATTTGGACGCATTTTTCCAAATTACTCGAGTTCCAAACCACTACTCTCACCGAATACACGACACCGCGCATGGACATATCTAGAACCCTGTTATACTGCCTATATCACGTGAAACAAATGCCGTTTCGTAGTGTGGAAAACAGCTAGAAGGGCAGAGGAGATCTAAAAATACGTTGCTTGGCAGAAGTACTTCATAAATTTGGTGAGATTTTGTTACGATTGGCCATCTCTCCCTGTGTGGATGAGAGTGAGAAAGTATTCTCGCATTCATATTATAAAGTCTGACATCGAAAGATTCACTAACACCTTTAATGATTACCACCCAAGAAACTAATCATATCTAATAGCATCACTCTCCCCTCTGTTTCAAACGAGCTGGGTTTTGGTTGAACCTATCGGCTATGGATCTTGAACAAAACTCTAGTGGTATCTCTCTATGCATCCCGTAAGTCTTCGTCTGTCTTCAACCTACCCTCTCAGTAACATAGTCTCCAATTTAATTTGGAACTGACCAGAAGTGAGAGGGAACAATCCCGCTACGTTGAAAATCGAATGAAGGAAAGGAACGAACTGAGTTCCACGTAAACAATACACTTCGATATTTTGTTTTCGCAGAGAGTATTACACGTGTTCCAAAACTTGTACTGCCCGCTGCTAGTGATATAGATCGGTATTCTCATTAGAATACTGCAACTGACGTTCTGTGAAGACTGTTCGGTTCCAGTCTTACTGACGTCCCTTGTCCAATTACACGCGTACTCTAGATTCTCGCATGCTGAGGAGATCAGCACTCCTTATTGGTGTACATTATATATAATAGACGGTGAAGAAGAAGAAAATTATTGTTTATGCATGATGGAGCCCCAGCTTTCAGGAGTTGGGAACATTTTATGCAGATCACTCGTGTTATCAGTTCTAGAGTGTTGTTGTTAATTCCATCCCAAGAAGTTGTCAAAAGGAGAGAAATGATTGTAGAATATAAACATACATTCCTAAGACCACACTGTTCTGCATTCAAATGATCTATAATTTTAAAGCTGTATTGTATCCAATAAATTAGTCTTGCAATGCAACGCGTTTAATACACCAATACAGGAAATATGTTTCCAACACCTAACACCTAACTTTTCTATCCTACTCACAATGATGACATACTTTAAAATGGTAAAACTACCACTACTCTCTACATCTCTATAGGGTTCATAAGTGTACAGAACCCTCTGCTCACGTTCGATTATTGTTTGGAATCTATGCTACTTTCGCATCAATCATATAAATTATATACATGCGTGGTGTCTGTTCTTTCGGACATCTCCAAAAGAACAGACCCCATGTGGAATCCACCATAGTGATACATTATGTGTAAATTGAAGGTGGAAGGGAGGAGGGAGAAAGGAAAGGACATAGAAGGAATTACTGACGTCAGCTTTACGCGAAGTCAGCGGCGGAGAGTGACAATGTGTACCAGACCAGGATCCGGACCCAAGATCTCCTGCTTACTAGACAGGTGCGTTAACCACTCCACCATCCGGTCACTGTGTTATCGCAACTGAGCAGACTGTCTCAGCATGCCTCACAGCCTAACCACTCTCCCACTGAGCACCATCCATCCGTAATCCTGTCCATTTCCTCCACGCTCGCTACTCTGGAATTCGCTCAGGAGGTTGGACGTAGTTGTGCTCCGGACTGAAGAAGGTGCATCCAAAGCCCATCTAGGGGAATTAATTTTACGTAATGATTGGGTCTGTTCTTTTGGAGATGCATGAAATAACATACACCATGGACTCATTTAACTGATTCTCCTAGATGGATAATGGACTCACCTTCTTCAGTACGGATGTACGTCAGACCACATGTGGGAATCTCAGTGTTGCGAACACGGAGGAAACCGGGAGGGACTGCAGGTAGGTGGGGCTCATTGGGAGAGTAGATCGGCACTGAAGCGGGCCGAGATAGTTCGCACAGTTGCTATAACACTACGTACCGGATGGCGCAGAGGTTACCGCACATGTATAGTAAGCAGGAGATCTTGGGTTCCAATCCCGATCTGGTAAAAATTTTCACTCGCCGCCGCTGATTCTGCGTGATGTCCCGATGCAGCTGTCATCAGTAATCCCTTCCCTTTCCTTTCCTTTCTCCTCCGCCTTCTCCCCCACCCCCACCTCCCCTCATCTTTAAATTTACATATAGTCTTACAAATAATCGTCCGCAAAGGAAAATGCATGAAACAACGGAATCTTACGAGAAAATAGAGGAATAGCAACAGTGTTGGACATGTGAAATTACACACCATTCTGCACTAACTCCATGGACAGGACACAGTGTCTTCCACACCCAGTAACTGTCAAGCAAATGTATACCCAGAGTTTGAAGTACCTAATATACCCATGTCACTGACATAGAGTCACTGCAATCTAGAAACTGAAGACTTGATTTATATCCAAGATGTGGCAGGGAAGTTGATTACTCGGCATGCATTATCGTTTGTTCAGAGTAGCGTACCGATATAGATTTTCCATAGTTTGGTGAACATAATTCATGACACATGCATTGGAAGTCCTTTGCCGGCTGTGGCATGAGGAGGTTTGGTGTTAACAACTGCAGGTAGACGGTGCTCTAAGTCACATCCTGAATACTCAGTTGTACGAGTGTAAGAGTCGCACTCACGTTAAAACAAGTCAGTTATAAAAAGTCAAATGCAACAGCCTGAGAGAACAACGAAAAGAAGATGGTTAACTGTGCTATAAATGACTAGCCACAATATCTCCTCTCTAGAACCTCTTGTAACCGATTACTCCATCTACTTCTATCATTCTTTACAGCAGACCCACGTCTGTTTGGAGACAGAGCTTTCTCTTTTCTAAGAAAAAATCCAAGACAGCAGTCGACTAGGATTTATTACTATTACCTCAGTAGAAATTCTGCGGAATGTAGCTAAAAGACCTACAGCAACCGTTCTGTAAAGGATTTGTTTTCTGACACGGCATACTTGTGCTTGGTATTGAAGACAGGTAAGCGGGTTGTAAATACTCATTCTAAATGAGATTCAAGCATTTAAACAGACTTGCACAGTGTCATACACTCGATCCATTCAGTAATTGTATATCACAGTCCACAAGATGGTAATGCAATGTTCTTTAGCTAAGGAAGACTTAAAATTTATCGTAATGGCACGTTATTGGGCTTCAAACAGTCTATTCCAGCCTTGTTATCGCTTTCCACTATCAATTACGGTTTCCCTGGTTCTTTCTCGTGTCGCTCTTCTTGTCACACACTTGTTCCAACGCACACGAATTTTCCTGCACCAGGCAGACACGTAAGCACTCTCACTCAATTTATTCGTTTTTTTCCGGAACTTTCTGTAACTTTACCACTTTTATCTCGTTTTCCCCCATTGTTTTAGATATGTATGTGTTCAGGTTGCGAACATATAGAGGAGTGGCTTCATGTTATACAATATTCGTGAACACACTGAAAAATCCTAAGAATTTTCCTCTTTCTGATGATCTATACGTGTGCGTTTTGCTCTGAGCACTATAGGACTTAACATCTATGGTCATCAGTCCTCTACAACTTAGAACTATTTACACCTTACTAACCTAAGGACAGCACACAACACCCAGTCATCACGAGGCAGAGAAAATCCCTGACCCCGCCGGGAATCGAACCCGGGAACCCGGGCGTGGGAAGCGAGAACGCTGCCGCACGACCACGAGCTGCAGACCTATACGTATGCGTTTCGGATGGGAGAACCATGGAGGTAATCGAACTAGATGGGTGAGAGAACAGTAAATCTCGTTTCAAAGCTTTATCAAACTCTACGAGTACTGCATGCTTAGGAGATAATGGAAACTCGAAGTTTGGATACAACTCATTGTCTTACTCCGATGTATCAGAGAGCGTGAAAGCGAGTCTGTAAACTCAAGTTGCGGTGAAGTTGATGTAAACACAAAGTCTAGAAACCGTTCTACGTATTGACCTGAATCCCACTGAAAAGTGTTGGGAGATGTAACAGTGAGATGATCTGTGTACAGAGCTGTTTTTTCCTGCAGCTGCTGCCTCGATTTTCCACAAGTATATGCTTTTACTACTTACCAGCCGTGGTCTGCTATTTCTGTTTATACCATCCAATGCTGATACATTCCCACAGTCCAGCCAGGGTATCTAAAGTCTGTCGATGAAACACAAGAATAATGGTCACTGTTTGGAGTTATATAGCTGACGTTATTCTGTTGTAAACACAACACAATTAAGCTATTTCATGTGGTGGGTTCGCAGAAGGGGACCAAACGTCCTCTGTCCCTAAATCCACCAACACTGAAGGCGTGGCGAGTGGTGGTAGGGTCCAACTTAATGTAGGAGGATCTAACATACAGACCTTACGGTGAGGTGGATCTATTCTCAAAATTACTAGGGAATTATTATGCAGATGGACCCATCCCATCCGCTAGTTAAGCTTTTTGTACGTGGATCTGCCCCCAGAAAAAATATTACCGGTTGCTGGATCCAGTATGAACAATATTCCAGGAAGTACAACATGCTGAATCCATCCAACACTTTATTCCCAGACTTACTGAAGGTGGATCCACGTTAAGGACGCTGCCTGCGATCATACGCGAGGGTGAATACTTTCTGAATATTATCTGGGAATTCTTAGGTCTATGGATCCAACCTATCGACTATGCGAGGGATGTGATATGAGCTGGATCCATATCTAATAATATTCCCATATGTGGCGCAATGTGGATCGAACACTATCGATTTAATAGAGAGCTTCGGGTGCTCTTTAAGGTTATTCGCTGATGATGTAGTTATCTATAACAAAGTAGCAACGCCAGAAGACAGTAAGAATTTGCAGAACGCCCTGCTGAGAACTGATCAATGATGCAGACTCTGACAGTTGACGCTGAACGTAAATAAATGTAACATATTGCGCTTACATAGTGAAAGAAATCCACTACTGTACAGCTACACTTTTGATGACAAACAGCTGGAGACAGCGTCTGCCGTAAAATATCCAGGCGTAACTACCCAGAGCGACCTTCGGTGGAATGACCATATAAAACACATAGTGGGAAAAGCAGACACCAGACTCAGATTCATCGGAAGAATCTTAAGGAAATGTAACTCATCCACGAAAGAAGTGGCTTATAAGGCGGTTTTTCGCCCGCGATCCTTATCAGGTAGGACTGATAGACGAGATAGAGAAGATTCAGCGAAGAGCGGCGCTTTTCGTCACGTGATCGTTTAGCTGGCGAGAGAGCGTTCCGAAGATGCTAAACTGACTCCACTGGCAGACGTTACAAGAGACGCGTTGTTTATCGCGCAGACATTTACTATTGAAATTTCGTGACAGCACTTTTCAGGAGGAGTCGGACAACATATTACTTCTCCCCACACACATCTTGCGTATTGATCACGAGGAGAAAATTCGAGAAATTAGAGCCAATACAGAGGCTTCCCGACAATAATTCTTTCCATGCGCTATTCGCGAGTGGAACAGAGTTGGGGGGATCAGATAGTGGTACCGATAGTACCCTCCGCCACACACCATTAGGTGGTTTACGGAGTTTGATGTAGATGTAGATGTCGATGTATCTCTCTCATAGCGCAGCAGGTTCCGCCTCTCATATGCATACTAGAAACTGCCTCACGACGTCCCCGTCACCGGTGATGCACTCGGTGTTGCTGGAGTGAAGGGGAGAGGGCGTGAGGCACCAGCTTTGGGACCCAGCACATGAAACAGCGTAACTGCGTTTTGTTTACAAGAAAATAACGTCAGCCCTCTAACCCCAAACAGCAATCCTTATTCATGAGTTTTATCGACGGATTTTAGACACCCTCGCTTGGTTGCGGGGGATGTATCAGATTTTGTTGATATAAACAGAAACAACAGACCACACCAGGTAAGCAATTAAAGTATATACTTATGGAAGATCGAGGGAGCAGCACCAGGAAGAAATCAGCTCTGTACTCAGATCAATTCTCTACACGTTCCAGTGGGAATCGAGTTAACATGCACGACTGTATCCAGACTTTCAGTTTCTATCAAATGCACCACTACGTGAGTCTGTAGACATACTCTCTGATGCATCGTAATAGGACATAGAAGTGTGTCCATGCTTTGAGTTTCCACTTTGTCCTTCGCTTGCACCACTCGTAAGTCTGATGTAGCTTTGAAACGAGGGTTACTATACTTTCATCTAACTAGTTCCATTACTTTCATGCTTCTCCCACGCAATATGCATCCATGCAGATAATCGGAAAGGGGAAATTCTCTTTACTTCTAGTAGGTTCATCAACATTATCGATATAAAATGAAGGCACACCTAATTATGTTAGCCATATGAGCATATGCTTTAAAAAATATGGAAAAAAGAGATAAAATCGGTAAAATTACGAACATTGGGGTAAAATATGAATAAAATGAAGGAGAATGCCACAAAATGAGGGAAAATTTAGGGTGAATGAGAGAACACTTACACGTGTGCTTGGTGCAGGAAAATCCTTGTTCATGGGAACGAATGTGTGCCAGCAATAGGAATACGTGAAAAAGTAGGCATGGAAGCAATGGCTACTAGGGAAATAGTATGTCATTCTGGAGGGCGAAACGACGGGTGGAATAGACTGTTCAACGTGGATGACTACCAAATGTAGAGTAATAAATTAATATATGTTAGATAACACGCTCAGATCTGACCGAAAAGTTGTCGGCAACAGTATTATGTGTCCAGACATGTGACTTCGATAAATTTTACGACTTCCTTAGCTGAAGATCACTGTATTACCAGCTTTGGGGCTGTAATATACAACTGCAGAACAGATCACTGTTTCAACCTGTGCAAGACTGTTAAGTGTTTTAAATTCTAGCAAACCGTATTTAAAATGTGCTTCCCTGTACTCTCAACTAATCACAACCATGCGATGTCAGCTTACAAATACTTTACAAAACAACTGCCACATGCATTTTAACAACATTCTGCAGTATGTCTACTGTGATAATAGAAATCCATGCCAGTTCACTGCCGCCTTGGATGCTTCCCTAGAAAGGAGAATCACCTCGTTCTAAAGGATTAGCGTGATAGAAGGAGATGGAGTAATAATATGACAGGAATTTAACGACGTAGACTAATGATGGATTCTAGAGAGAGGGACGGAATTGTTGTGGCAGGTCATTTATCGCACAGAACCATTATATCTGTATCAGTTTTGTGGTATAACTTTTGTGATATAACCTATATTCGACTCGCACACAATTGAGTGTTCTGGGTGTGACTTAAAGCGCTATCTGTCGGCAGTCATTAACACCAAACCTCCGCATAGCACTGTCAGCAGAGAACTTCCAACGCATGTGGGATGAAACATGTCCTCTAAACCGATGGCAAACCTATTTCGGCAACCTCCTCTAGACAAAGGGAGATGCATACGAAGTACTCCACTTCTCTGCGACACCTTGCATATAAATCAAGTCTTCAGTTTCAGAACTGCATTGATTCTACGTCAAAACAGGGCTTTGTGAGGTACTGCAAACCTTATGTGTAAATTTGCCAGACAGTTGTTGTGTATGGAACAGACTGTTCTGTTCACGGAATTAGTGTTGTATGGTGTGTAAGTTCACATGCCAAACCAAATTGCCATCCTTTTGTCTATTTTCTCATAAGATACCGTTGCTACATGCATTTCCCTTGGCTGACGATCATTTTATATGACTCATGCAGTCGTAGCATCATTTCTGAACCGTGACTGGAAGTAAATAGTGGGCGCTGTACACCTTCAGAAACCAACTGAGTGCATGTATCACAAAAAAATCAATGTTCTTTTTCTTTAATGTAGAAGATAGCAGTTTTATCATATATTTTGTGGGTGGGATAGAAAACTTGCAGCGTGAATGTATGTTAGGTGTTGGCAACATATTTCTAGCGTTGGTGTATTAACATCGTTACATCGCAAGACTAATGTATCGGAAATCACATTTCATAAACATTATAGCTTGTTTAAATGGCCAACTAGTAGCTATAAGAGTGTGTGCTTATGTACTACGATCATTTCTCTCTTTTCAGTAAATTCTTGGTACGGAATCCACAACAGTATTCCAGTACTGATAGCACAAGTTATTTATGTAATATATTTGAAACTCCCTCGGTCTGGAAGTCCATCATGCATAAACCATACCTTTCTTCGTCTTCTTAACAGTCTGTTATATCTCCACAGCACTCTCCAAAGTAACAGCCTCATATCTACTACACACCAACATCGATTGCTAAACGCCTCAACGTGCTTGCGTCTGGATACGTCGAGTGTACTGGGATGGATGATGTGAATGAGACTGGCATGGAATAGTGTTCACAGAACGGCAGATATGATACTGGATTGAGAATACCAATCTATATCACTAGTGTCGGTCAATTGTGCAAAGCAAAATACAGGAGTGTTTTGATTATATGGAAGTAGGGTCGCTCTATCCCTTCATGACACATCGAATGTAGCAGGTATAGCGCCCTCCCACTTTCCGTCAGTCCCAAATTAAATCGTAGACAATGTTGCAGTAGAGATGGTTTGAAGACAGAGGAATAGCTACTAGGTGCATACAGAAATCGTCTAGAGTTTTGGTCAGGTTACTTTGCCGATAGAGTCAATGAAGGGGCAGCTCGGTTCGATGTAGTGGGTAGAGTGCTATTACGGGTCTGATTCGTTTGTTGAGGTGATAATCATCAAAGGTGATGGTGAGATCTTTCAATCTCTGACTCTTTCCTGCGAATACGAGAATACCTTGTGAATCCCATCCAAATAGGGAGGGATGGCCAGTCGTAATAAAATCTTACCAAATTTATAAAGAAACGTAGTTTTGCGCCTCCTCTGCCGTTGGCTATTTCCCGCACTACAATGCAGTATTTGTGTCATGTGTTGTTGGCAGGATAACAGGATTCACGTTATGCCCACATGTATAAAATACTCGCAAAATAATGGAGGGTGTGGTTTAGCAATGATACAGAAATATAAAACTACGCTGCACTGTCACTGGCTGACGGAATCATGAGTTCGCCTGATGAGACGTTTTGTTGACATGACAAGCCATCAGGAGCAAATGCCTGGAACTAATGTAATTTGGTAAAGTCCATTGAAATTACGGGAAAACTTGCAAAATTTGCGACGATTGATGGAAAACACATAAAACAGGAAAATACGATATAAATGATTGTTATAGAGTTCCAACCTCGGCAGTTAACTCGTCCATAATTGAAAACAGTATCATAGAACACCTTTGTAGTTTTAAACAGTTGGATGTTACGAAATAATGAGGGTTGGGGGGCGGGGAGATGCGAATTGTAGGTTGCTGCACGATGTAAAAATGACTGTGTTTTTTTTTCTTTCATGGGAACAGGCAGAGTGAAAGCTGCTGCTCTCTATTTATGCTATTATGAAATGCAGCCACATTCATGAAAATTTACTTACAAGACTTCCACAGGGACCAATTTGTATGTTCAGAGACTAGGAAAGCACATGGACTTCAGGAGGCTGGAGGAAACATCCGGGGCATTGAGGGTGCTCGTCGCCAGTCTACTCAACAGGGACCGCCACAGCGACCTCAGTGGCCGCTGGTCACGGCGCCCGTCCATTTGTGAAGTCCAATCCCTGGAGCTGCCTCTTCCCATAGCGAAACGTAGCTGAGGGCTTAGCATGCTGCTGGCTGTTTTTCTCCGGGAGAGTTCTCCTTGCGCCATCCATGACGAATATACAAATGTTTTGCTGCTGTTCCAGTTGTCAGCAATTCTTAGCAATACGTTTGAGTTTTGCAAATCTGAAACACTATATCGTTGTCAACCCAACCAAAGCAGAGCATCGCCAACACATGGATCACTTTACAGACCATCAGGTAGTGGTCAGTACAGACCTGGGAGTACAGATGCAGTACCTACGGGACGGTACAGTTGCAGACCTGAAAAAGAGTATGGTTATCAACACGACACCAACCAGGAAAGAGAGGGCCTCTAGTGGATGGACGTCTCTGTGTATGATAAGTGACAGGTTAGAATAGGCCTGAAAGAACGGTATCCCTAACGAGGCAGGGAGGAGGGGAGGTAGGAGGGGAGGTAAGCCAGGTTGTAAGCTCCTTACTCTATATCCACTAATCGAGGAGAAGATACATGCACTATTCTGGTGAAGGAATTTTTTTTTTAGATGTGTTAAGTTACTACACAGCTCATCGCAGAAATACAAAGGCAGGGGACAGCAAAGTCACTGTCACTCACGTACGCTTAGAAATACGAACTATTTTAAAACCTTATGGAATAGTGTTGCACATTACCAACGATAAGCGGCAAACAACAACGCTGATAATGGTGTGCATGTAATTTGAATAGAAGTAGCAGATCATACTCTGTCGTACCTGCAGGTACAAGGACATAGACCTTTAACGATTTATGACGATTTATGCTTGCATGAGTTGGTCATTTCACAGCTGCGTGCGTATTATACACAAATCCGATACGCGAGTCGGGAACAAGCCAGTTTGGCTGAAAACTGATTACAAAACACGTCAGAGGAGCCTAAAGACCATAGCAGGACAAGCTATTTCAATACCAACTACCTCATGTCAAGCAACTGAAACACAATCAAAGACGATTAGGGACACATAGAGTCCGCCGTCATCCACTAGAGTGAATTCTGAAAAAGAAAATTAAATCTTTAAGAGGGTTGATTCGGAAGCACTGGAAACACAAAATTAAACACCGTAACACGTCGACATATGTCAGAAACCAGCACTGGGAAATGATAGTAGTAACCGACGACGAAAATTTTAAAAAGGCATAAAAGAAGAGCAAATCTTGTCCGACGATACAAGCAGCTGAAGTACTCGTAAATGTCTGAAGAAAAGTGGTGCGATTCTGTTGGAAGGGAGCACTTCCCAGGAGCGAGACACACATAGGGCGCAATCTCTTGACAGTTTAACATGTGCAAGCGGAACGATTTTCATCAGAGTGAGTAAAACAAAACGAACGTCTAATCCAAAAGCGAAAAAAAGGTCAAGGCAAGAGAATGCCAGGTACAACGCACCAGAAAACCCAACACATTATAAATCACACCAGATGTTAGAGAAGGGAGAACCAAGTGAAAACGGTCACAATTTCACAAAGACAAGCTACACATATGGAATGCCAGGGAGCGGCTGAAACAATGGCGGATGGAGCGATTCTACCAATGCTCAACACATCAGTTTGGCAGATATCCCGCAAAGCAAATTGCGAAACATGTCTCACGTCAGTCATATAAGCTACGTACATTCAGTGTCAATAGAATAGGAAGTACCACTTGCCTTTGCTTACAGCCATTGTTAAGAGGGGCAGACCTGGAAATTTTGGTCTAGGAAGTTCTCGTGTCCAAGGTAATAAAATGCGCAAGATAAGGCATTATAAAGATAAGTAGCCAAGGACAAGCAGCAGTCATGTGCAAAAAGGGATTACTATGCGAATCCACAGACTTAGACGCTACCGGCACTTGATTTAAACTACGTGGAAGTCCAGTATGAATATTTACGTGCCATCGGGAAGCAATGGCACGCAGAAGAGACACGAAATTTCCTTATCAGATATAGCATAATTAATTTTGAACTAAAGGGGAACAGCTCTCACAGGAGGAAACTTCTACTGCCTGCGTCACTAAGCAGATCGACACTCAGCCTGATCTACAACTAGAAACTCTGCACTATGATTAGAGAATATGGACTAATCGTTACTTGGAGACAGAAATATCTACTCTTACATAACCACTACGGCAACAGGTCGAAACCGGCATGATATATGAGGAGCGCCGGAACAAAAACCGATAAATCCGTATTTGCTGTTAATACAAAAAGTAACAAATAGTGATCTCTAAATGGCTGCACAAGCTATAAAAAGAACAAACACACCATAAAACATTTCACGTCGCGTTGTGCTGAAAATTATTCTGTGGCAGCATGTATTATTACTCCCATATCTCCCCCCTACAGCTCAAACACATGAATACAGCAAAAGTAGACATATCGCGTTTGGTTCCGGCGCTCCTCATATATTTCTCAAGTTTTGTGTTAAATCCTGCCTAGTCGTCAAAGATGAGATGTCTAGGAAACCTGCATTCTCGGATCGCTAGACAACAATTCAAGAAAATCGTATTAATGAGTTTTATTACAGAAAAGTAAAGCAAAATGGTTCAAGTTGCTCTAAGCACTATGGGACTTAAGATTGAGGTCATCACTTCCCTAGACTTAGAACTACTTAAACTTAACTAACCGGAGGACATCACACACATCCATGCCCGAGGCAGGAATCGAACCTGCGACCGCAGCAGCAGCGCGCATCTCTACTGGAGCACCTAGAACCTGTCGGCCACAGCGGCCGGCCGAAAAGTAAATGCCAATACTTAACTTTGAATATTACATAGATGTGTCGCAAGCAAAGGCCGACAGACAAAATAAACAAGCATCGTCAGTATATACAATTCCTAACACAAGCGAAGCAATACAATTGACGCGTCTACTCAGGTCTCTAGTCTTGAAGTTTCTTTCGGCTGGGCCGCGACCAGTCGGGCGCGGCGCTTATGTCCTCTTCGCATAGAGTCCGCTGCTGTTGCGTTGTCGTCCTGGAGAGGGGTCGGTGAGCTTGCATTTGGCTGACGGCTTGTCACAGCCCTCTCTGCTCTATCGCTCTCGAATGGCGTGCCGGCGCTCGACTTTACGTTATAACACTTTCTCATACTGAGACGTCCCCTTAGAACAATTTATATACACTCCTGGAAATGGAAAAAAGAACACATTGACACCGGTATGTCAGACCCACCATACTTGCTCCGGACACTGCGAGAGGGCTGTACAAGCAATGATCACACGCACGGCACAGCGGACACACCAGGAACCGCGGTGTTGGCCGTCGAATGGCGCTAGCTGCGCAGCATTTGTGCACCGCCGCCGTCAGTGTCAGCCAGTTTGCCGTGGCATACGGAGCTCCATCGCAGTCTTTAACACTGGTAGCATGCCGCGACAGCGTGGATGTGAACCGTATGTGCAGTTGACGGACTTTGAGCGAGGGCGTATAGTGGGCATGCGGGAGGCCGGGGGACGTACCGCCGAATTGCTCAACACGTGGGGCGTGAGGTCTCCACAGTACATCGATGTTGTCGCCAGTGGTCGGCGGAAGGTGCACGTGCCCGTCGACCGGGGACCGGACCGCAGCGACGCACGGATGCACCCCAAGACCGTACGATCCTACGCAGTGCCGTAGGGGACCGCACCGCCACAACCCAGCAAATTAGAGACACTGTTGCTCCTGGGGTATCGGCGAGGACCATTCGCAACCGTCTCCATGAAGCTGGGCTACGGTCCCGCACACCGTTAGGCCGTCTTCCGCTCACGCCCCAACATCGTGCAGCCCGCCTCCAGTGGTGTCGCGACAGGCGTGAATGGAGGGATGAATGGAGACGTGTCGTCTTCAGCGATGAGAGTCGCTTCTGCCTTGGTGCCAATGATGGTCGTATGCGTGTTTGGCGCCGTGCAGGTGAGCGCCACAATCAGGAATGCATATGACCGAGGCACACAGGGCCAACACCCGGCATCATGGTGTGGGGAGCGATCTCCTACACTGGCCGTACACCGCTGGTGATCGTCGAGGGGACACTGAATAGTGCACGGTACATCCCAACCGTCATCGAACCCATCGTTCTACCATTCCTAGACCGGCAAGGGAACTTGCTGTTCCAACAGGACAATGCACGTCCGCATGTATCCCGTGCCACCCAACGTGCTCTAGAAGGTGTAAGTCAACTACCCTGGCCAGCAAGATCTCCGGATCTGTCCCCCATTGAGCATGTTTGGGACTGGATGAAGCGTCGTCTCACGCGGTTTGCACGTCCAGCACGAACGCTGGTCCAACTGAGGCGCCAGGTGGAAATGGCATGGTAAGCCGTTCCACAGGACTACATCCAGCATCTCTACGATCGTCTCCATGGGAGAATAGCAGCCTGCATTGCTGCGAAAGGTGGATATACACTGTACTAGTGCCGACATTGTGCTTGCTCTGTTGCCTGTGTCTATGTGCCTGTGGTTCTGTCAGTGTGATCATGTGATGTATCTGACCCCAGGAATGTGTCAATAAAGTTTCCCCTTCTTGGGACAATGAATTCACGGTGTTCTTATTTCAATTTCCAGGAGTGTATAAGACTGTGCTTAAACTGACACACAATATTTTTTTTTTTTTAGCGCAACGCAATCTGACTTTCAGAAATCCCTACAAAGGAATGGCCCTGACTAACATTAACCTGTACCTTTCACAAATCACTTACCTCACCAAAAATCTTCGTTACTCTAACTACTGCAATACAGCGAGCGCCACTACTGCCAGCTAAATAAAAGATTCAAACTACAGAAGGCACTAACTACTGATAGGCATAGTTAGCAAATGAAAGATTTTGATAGAGAACAAACAATGTATTTACCTTAATAATCATAATATATATAGCAGTTAATGCCATCCAGTATTACAAATTTCAAAACTCCGCCATCTCTCTCCCCACATCCACCACTGCTGGCGGCTCACCCCCAACTGCGCAACGCTACGCGCTGTTCACGTCCAGCTGCCCAACACTACAATGGCAGACAACAATGCAAACTAGCCACAGACTGCACACAGCACAGCCAGTGATTTTCATACAGAGAGCGCTACGTGGCGGCGACGTTACCAATACAAGAACCTAAACAGCCTACTTACAATACAAAATACAAGAAGTACAGTTTTGGGCGACTGCTCTCACGGATCATTCGGCTAATCAGTTATCCTATCGCAACACTCTTCAAGCCGTGAATAAAGGGGAATGTGGCAGCTCAACTGCAGCATTTATCAGGAAGTGAGCCCTAATCAGTCAGTAACGAACATATGGCAAAAATTACAAGCTATGCACAAGGAATACAATATGGTGCTGAAATGGTGGCTTCAAACAATCATTAAATTAATGAAGTCACACGCGAGATTAACACAGTTTGTAGACTGTAAACAGGAATTTAATTTCATGGCCCTGCGTTAATTATAGAAGATCCTTTAAAATATAATGGCTTCAATCAATGAAAGAACTTCACTAAATTTATAAAGTCACAAGCAAGACATAACGCAATTTTGTGATGCTACATGCAGGAATATAATTTCAAGGCCCAGTGCCAACTATACGAAAATTCTTCAGTTGTACACGAAAATTTAGTCACGATAAGAAGCATTAAAGAAAAAACGTTCGAAAGAATCATACAATTATGGAGGGTTTGAGAACAATAATGAGATATCCTACAGCAGAATAGGAACAATCAATGTTATTCTAACATCACATACATGAGATGCAGGTCATTCGGTAACTTTTAACAGAAAAATTTTAACTAACGTGGCGGACTCAATGTGTCATACAGAAATACTCAAAATAAGGAATAGAAACTTATGCCATCATAGAATTTACATCATCAGCAAGATGGAGCCCAACAATATGGAGGAATTTGTTCGGAAAGTAGATAACTTGAAAAGAGCCTAGGAACGAGTAATGCCACAAAGTAAGGCCAGAGCCCAATGGGGTGGACGCATCGAATTCCAGGCAATGAAAATCACAAATCAGCGACCGATCCCGACAGAAGCACCGTTCGCCGAATGGCCGCTTACGTGCAGAGCTACCACCGCCTGTCAGTGACGGCCCAGGACACTTACCACCCCTTCACGAAACTTCCGCGACATCGAGGAACGTTGTAGCTCTATTCCTTCTGTGTGGTCAGCCGACAAAAAGCCGTATTTCAACCTGCGAGGCCAATCAGTGACTGTCCGTCAGATGGAAAGTCTTTTGACGTGAAGTCTGTGCCAGTCGCTGACATGAGGGCAACAACGCCTTACGACACATCTGCTACTGCCGCCACAGAGCCTCGAAACTCCGGCTGTTGGTGGACCACTCAGGCACTTGGCACCTCTGCACTCTCTCACCACCGCCTGTCTGTACCACCGAGTTCAAGCTGCACTACCCTATTACTTTTCTCAATGCCGGCTTCAAAATGCCTCTTGTGCAGTCAATACAAAACTAAATAAAGCCTTTATAAAAAACTTGGACTTTAACGCGAAATGGTCATCGCAGGATGTAGGGTGAACGGTATCTTGGAAATCTAGGACGGACAGCTCAAAGAGCTCTGATAACTGTCCGTAATATTTACCGAAAATTTTGTGAGCAGTGCTCACAAGAATTAAAATTAATGACACACACATGGCTTACATTCAAATAAACCGATCGTAGAAACAGGGTTGTCTGTTGGGTCCCTCTTTGTGTGCCACTGGAATAGAGCACTTGCTAAAAGACGTACCAAGCTAATTCGAAGACATCCACATATTTGTAGATGAAATCTGCAGACAGGCATGCGCCAACGAGTTTAGTGTCACATTACATGGAGACAAAGACAAAGGAACTGCTGAAAGCTTTATGGAAGAATATCAGGAGGTCATTGGGGCTCTAATTAAAAAGAACAAATCTGAAATTCACGCCTTAGACTAGACAGATTTGACACTGTCACAACTGGCTAAAATGGGCTAGCGGCTGGCAACATTTAGGCACGATTGTCTGAAGGCACGGGAAATAATAAACCAAAATCCAAAGGAGGAAATGCTAACGATAAGGACAGTCTTAAAGGAGCAAAGACATGGAAATTTAGAAAGTCTGCACAGACAGCATTAAATAAATACGTAATTCCGTTGGCATTATAATTAAAGCCAACGAATCGATATTAAACATTGTACATATCAATTCTCTAGGTTTAGTTTCCAACATTTTATGCAGACATGGTTCACAAATATTGATCTGTTTGAAATTATCTGTTGGTATATATAATTTGATACGATAATATTCAACATGAACTTTAAATGTGCTATTAAACCAATTAAATTTTTGCATATCTGCCATAGCTAAATGTCATTTTGGACCAGTTCATTGGTCTCTTTAATCTAAATTTCCTTCCAAACATAGTGGCATCAACTACAATTTCACGTATCATAGGCACATTTACACTACTTTCAAAAATATAATTGTTTGGTAATCTATATTGAGATAATTGATACGTAATTTTCTCATTTCGGAAATGTAACATAATATCTTGTACTATAGTGTATGGAAGATTCAATTGCAAGCAATCTAATGCATTCTCTAAGTGTCCAATCACAATCATTCTACATAAGGTATATAATGAAGTCATTGTTCCGTAGTGTACTTGCAAACAATTCTTCCAATGTACTATCCCTTGAAGTAGTAGCACCTGGTTGTATATCAGTCGAAGACATTGTGCAGTACACCGATTTCGTGTCCCTTATATACAAGGCGCGTCGGTAATGGCTGCAAAGATAAAAGCTTTTCCTGACGTCATTTTTTGGCTGGCGTGGGTGCTTGCCGAGATAGTGTCTCAAAGACAACTATCTTGCAGGGACAGCCATGGCCGCCACGGCGACCTTGGAACCAAGTGACCCGACGGCCTGGTGCCTCATGAAACATGAAACATGGCACAAGTGTCGTTTCGTTTCGAGGCACCAGGCCGCCGGGTATTCGTATTGTGGTCATATTGCCTCTGACAAAAAGCTTTATCAGACAGCTATTAGCCCTGGAAATTTGGTATGTCTGGAGTCTCATCTTGTTAAAGCTGCAACTACCAACACTACGGCCACTCCCCGTTTACGTGGAAGAATCGGTTGGAGTAATTTGCATCGGCTTACACCTTACACGAACTAACAATTCGCCCGATAACATTAAGGGTAGCATAACCTTAATGTTATTCGATACTTATAGTAGTGCAGGCGTAGACCGACACATATTTTGAGTGCTACGTCAGATTGGGTCACGATAACTCTTACTAGCTGGAACAAAACTGCGAAGAGTTCAAAACCGCAGGACAGAAATGTGTGAATATATACTCCGGCTTTTTCGGAATCTCCCACGACATTCTGTGATGATAAAGTACCCAAAAAGTTGAACAGAATATGGAATAATCTCCTTTTTCTTTACCGTTTATCGCACCTGCTGGCAAGGTCCTCAGACTGGATTCGCTGCCTCTATTTTGTTCGATCGTGGACCATGTTTACAGCCTTCAGTCGTTGGCTGCACGTGCTGCTGCATTATCCTCAGCGGGCACATGGCCAAACCGTAGCCGATGACGTTCTGACATTTTCATTCTCCTGACAGTGCCGTTTGAAATGTGATCCAGTCGAGTGATGCCACCTGTCCATTAAAGTAGATTAAACCCCATGACCTCACGTTGTCATTCTGCCTCTTTTATAGCTGGCCAACACTCGATGGTATAGAGAGCAACGGGACGAATGACAGACCGGTAGATGTTTGACATAATCCATAATCCGACTATTGCTGGCCCAAAAGCACATGAAGGAGAACGAGGCAGAATATGGAAGAATATTCGCATTAAATTTTATCCCACAAATACCAAAGGTATTTGGCTGTACATTGTCACTGCAACGTCTTCCCAGTTGGAAAAAAGGAAAAAAAAACAACAATACAAATATAACACTATAAGCCAACTGTGATAGGTGTATTTAAATGCGTTATAACAGCTTAAGAATGCAGGAGGCAATGGAAACCACCGTGTAAAAAGATACATAACATATATGCCCAAAATGGGCCTGTAATTGGAAAAAATTACATGATGAAAACTCCAGAAACAAAATATCCCGGACTGGTCCCAATTCGGATTTTCAGGAGTCAATCGTCAAAAGATAAAAACAGAGTATATGAGGATATTGAATACGTAAGTCATTATGTAAAGGATAAAGGAAATACAATAATCGTGGTTTATTGGAACACCGCACTGAAGAAATAAATAAAATACAGGGTTATGGGAGCAGATGGGCTCAGAAGTAGGAGTGAGGGACGAGAAACGACTAATTGAGTACTGGAATATATCTCAGTTATTACTTCGAGAACGTTATTCAAAAATCACAAGTGAGGGAAGCATACTTGGAAAAGACCAGGGAACATGGGATTCCAGCTGGATGACATCATGATCAGACTGAGATTCCGAAATCAAATATTGGATTGTAAGGATTTGTAGGAGCAGATACAGGCTCAGATCATAATTTAGCAATGGTGAAGAGTAGACTGAAGTTTACGAAAATGGTAAGGGGAATCGTACTTCGTTGGGGAAGGAAGTTGGACACTGAAGTAATGAGAAATGATGAGGTGTAATTGAAAGCTTCTAAGGACGTAGATACTGCGATAGTGTATTACGATAGATAGTATAGTTCAGGGGATCGTATGCCTATTCAATGGAAAATGACTGATGTTGGACAGTAAATACAGGCACAACGAAAATAGATGCGAAGAAACGTTGGGTAAACGAAGAATTGCTTCAATTGGTCGTTGAAAGAAGATGCAGCATTGTAAGTCAGTTAGGAATAGAGTAAGTAAGAAGCTAAGGAGAGTCAAGTAGAAATAGATGCGTGATAAACGCAAGAATAGGAATAGGAATAAAGTAAGAATCGGAGGGTGCTCATGTAGAAATAGCTGCATAATAAATGCAAGAAACAGAACAAGAAACGGCTATTGGAAGGACAGATTCAGTTTATAGTAAAACAAAGTCAACAACATTAATAGTGTAATGGAATTTCCACTTTAAAGACAGGGGAGTAGGACGATTACTGGAAAGAATAAATTTGTGGACTTTTCAAGAAGTTTAAACTATCTGATTTAATAAAGGAATATCGAAGCCATTTGGCAACGGCAGCCATGAATTCAGACCACGAGAGTCGTGCAGTGACACGAGGTGCCATAGAGCTCATTGTCAGCGTAGCTGCACGTTCCCTGCCGCGCGGGGTAGCTTTGCGGTCTGCGGCATCCTGTCACGTTTCGCGCGGCTGCCTCCGTCGGAGGTTCGAGTCCTTCCTCGGGCATGGGTGTTTGTATTGACCTTAGCGTAAATTAGTTTAAATTAGATTAAGTAGTGTATAAACTTAGGGTCCGATGACCTCAGCACTTTGGTTCCATAAAATCTTACCACTGATTTCCGATTTGCACGCTCCCACACCACCACACCGAGCTGTCTGCATAATTTTTGCCACGCTGAAAGGGTAAAATAATTTTTTCCGGAACAGCCTGTCGGTTTACAGACAGAAACAGAAAATTTCATAGTTTTTTCACTCAAGTTTCCACGTGACCATAACATACAGTTTCATACTTGAAGGAAGCTCTTTCACACGCATATGTTGATCGAACTACTGTAGCTGTTTGCAACTTCATTATGAAGGTGTGGTAAATAACGTGGATAGTTGGAAAATTTGAATGTAGAAGGATTTGTCCTCTAAATGGGAATTACACTACAGATCTATCAATTACATCTCCATATGCACAGAGGTGCTTTCAGCTGAAACGGAACACGCTCTTGAAACTAGCTCGAAAGTTTGGCAGTGTCCTCAAAATGTTTATAAAACATTACTTGTAATTCGCTGAAGGCCACATTGAATTCTTCAGAGCCCGTCTTTTCTTTAACACCAGTGAGTTTAGGAAATTGGGCAGTGTTAGTCAGAATTTATGCCTTCGGTAGAGCAATTTTCTTTTTAAATGCATCCGCATGAATTCAGAAAGAAGTGATTTCCCACCTTGCAATGTCTTACTGCAGGCATTTTGCAGTCAAGTCTACTTAAAATACGTGGAATGAAACCAATTCCGAACATTTTAATGTTTGTCGCTGCACTTCTCTTTCGTCCAAAACGTCAACAATAGAGTGTTTTACATCAAAAATTATTCCAGGCATGCCCTTGACTTAACTAATGTGCTTTGTAGTAATTTATAAATCTCCATACTATTCGTTCTATTCCAATGAAATTGTTCCAATCGACAGTGGAGCAATGTGAGTGTCTTCATAAATTTTAAGCTAATAAAGGGCACTGCAATTAGACGCAAATAATGTTTATTACATAACTATATATTAGTTACTGTTGGTCATCTTTCTTGCAGTAAGTCAAAACATCGATACAACTTATATACGCATATAGTCCCAACTGGATTATTATTGTTACAGATCGAGCGGCAATATTTCCGTACCGGCCGTGAATTTAATTCAGAGCCCCGTGATCCAGAGTCAGCAACGCTAACTACAGAAACACAAGGTGCTGACTCGAATGACTGCATTATTTTTATGTTTACGTATGTATTGCTGTCACAAAATGTGCCGTCATATGTGTTTAAAACAGGTCTTACACTGCATTAGCACATTGAAATATCTGTAAATAATAGTATACATATTTTTCTTAAACTGTAATGTTGCCACATTAAAATAGCCATAAGTAGTTAGGAAGAAAGTAAGTGCTAAGGCAAAAGAGCTAAATGTGTTACATTCTTTATCACATAAATTTCTCTTTATAACTACGGTCTGCAGCTATCTCAATTTTGTGTGTGCTGACGTGTAATCAGTTATCAACTGCCCACTTGTTTAGCAATTCGGCAAAAAATATCAAATCATGAAAACTATTTTTGCTAATAGGTAATGCACTTAAATTAAATCATATGTGATAATGTTCTTTTTAACATACGCCAAGCAACAATTCACTGATCACGTGGTGTTTGTCTATTCCACACCATCGACTCTATCGCCGTCCTTCCATACGCCTCTTAATTCGCATATTCTCTCACTCAATCCCTCTCTTTTGTTGACGTTTCTTAAATGCGTATTTCTGCTTCTAATGGCTCCTCTGAACCTTTTTAGTTCATTTCTCCTTATATTGTTCTTGACTGTCTGAAGTATCTGCAATGTTTCAACATCGCTAATTAATCACGCTGAGAGCATAATGCTTGCTAGTTTCCAATTGGAGTGAGCATGTTAATACTAATACCTGTTGTCAGGAGATCTTACATCACCACGGTCACACAATACTGACCGTTCTTTCCCATTCTGTGTACGCACTGAGGGTAAGGGCCGTATCTTCTCATACAGTTAATCATATCTCTGCTGCGGAGAATACGATTCGTCTTAGTCACTTTCTGATGTTCGGAAGGAAACTGTGGACTGTGCATACAGTGTGTCCACTGCCCCAATTTCGCTACCATTCATCAAGTGTCGGTCTCGACGGTCTAACGTATTAGTGGTTCTGGATTCCGTAGCTACGTGCAATTCGTCTACGCCGTCCTGGCGCAACCAACATGCTGCGGCAAGATCTCGCATTGTGACGTCAGCGGGTCATTTCTCAGAGTGGCGTTGAGAGCCTCTGCCGGTTTTGTACTGTATGCTCCTGTCAACCTTAGGAGAACACCTAACTGCGTACTTCTTAGGATGCTTCTGTGACCTACCATGCGAAGCCGGTAAGACCAAGTACTTACTGCGAAGACCATAATCACTATTGCACTGTGGTACTGTTTAACAGCCTACAGGGATACGTAGGCGGCGCTGGCAAGTCCGTGTATGCTTTTGGCAATCTACACCTGATAAGTTTTTCCTGTCGTCAATAAAAAGTCATAAATACCTGAGTACAGTGTTTCTCATAATGGGAAACTTATCTGACCTAAAGGTCGGCTTCCTGTTTAGAAATAAGAGGCCTCTATGTCCATTACAAATATCTATGTAGTCTTTTTAGAAGCTATTGTTATTTTTTGACCCTGAATCACTCCTTCATCTTTGAAGCATGTGGTTTGCATTTTCGTCAATCTTCCGCCTGGAATCTACGGTGATCATCACTAAGACATCAGCAATGTAAGACACAACTCATTTGTCCTATCCAGTAGTTCTTGCAGCGACTTGCTTGTTAGGTCCCAGAATATTGATGCAAATATCGAGCCTTGCGGAGAACCCATTGCAATCTTTTCCATTGCCTTACACCTCCCAGCAAAGCCATCCGACTTTGCGTCTGTTAGAGGATTACGAGGCACTTAATGAAGGTGTACTGAGCTACGAAGACTTCTTAGGCGACTTAACATTACAGGTCACCATAAATTATCGAAAGCTCCTGAGATGTCGATCATAATTGCGGCCCAATATTTATTGATCGCCCTGTCTGCGTCTTGAAGGGCCCCATTAATGTCTTCATCTATCGATTTATTACAACACAGATTCGCATGTAGCGAATCCGGATTGTCGTCAGCTGTTGCTGACAGATGAAAATTTTAGCAGACCAGAATTCGAACCAACAAATCCCGTTTAACGCTAGCTGTCGCCTTAGCCACTTCGGCTATCTAAGCACACTTCCAAGATCTACGCACACATCCATATGTCACTGAGTCCACAACCCTTACGCCCGGACATATCTTGATATCCGCACCAGGAGAGACAAATATTTTATCATTATTTTAGCCATCGAGGCATGGATACACCATTGATGGTTACTATGCCTGTTACAGCTGTGGTAAATATTACGAAATACATTCGCGTTTTGCGAATCCGGGTACCGTTGATTGCTTGTGAAACATGGAAATTTGTGCTTGCCGTGACCCGAACCTAAATTTCTCGCTTATTGCGAGCAGTCACTTTCAGCAGTTCGGCTATCCGAGCAGACGCCTCTCAAGAAATGTGTGAATGTAGGGGTAGCGGACTAGGCGACATATGGAAGATGGGTCGATTCTGGAGGCGTGTTCGGATAGACAAAGTGGCTAAGGCGACAGTTCGCGATAAGCGGGAAACCCTGGCACGAGTCCCAGTCCGCCAAAAAATTTCATCTGTCACACCAGTTGACGAAAATCCGGATTCGCTGAATGCGAATCGATTCCGTAATATTTATCATTGCTGTAATCGTCAGAAGAGTGTCTGTTTATTCAGACATGCATGCATGTCTAGAGGATACGGTAATGGGAAGTTGCAGACAGTGTACAAACACAGACATTGTAAGCACGAATGAACTATGGATTTATCTCTGTGGAAGATAAACTGAGGTGCTGAGACTTTGTAAATCCCTGTACAGTTCCTCCCAACATTTTCAGTTACTGGCGAATGCAAAGTGCACATGATGTGCAATTCATGCAATAGCAATTTTAATTGACATACAAGTGAGGTGCAACATTTTATCTGACGTGTTGATTGATACTGATTTTTCGAATACACTGTGTTCGCTAACATGCACATTAACATACTACTTTCTCATCGTCTATTGTGCCAATAATGCAATTATAAAATCCGCTTAGCGCTCAGGAAGAAAGTGTGACATTGTATATGCCTCGCATCAGTCCATTTTCCTTCGCAGTAGAGACATCCGCATATTATTCACGCTCACCGAGTGTGTTTTTCCACAGTTTGTCACTCGTTTTGTCCGAATAGGAAAGAACCGCATCTCACTAGGTGCTGAATGTACAGTATGTGTTTGATGTCTATTGTTGTTGTGGTCTTCAGTCCTGAGACTAGTTTCATGCAGCTCTCCATGCTACTCTATACTGTGCAAGCTTCTTCACCTCCAAGTACTTACTGCAACCTACATCCTTCTGAATCTGCTTAGTGAATTCATATCTTGGTCTCCCTCTACGATTTTAACCGTCCACACTGCCCTCCAATGCTAAATTTGAGATCCCTTGATGCCTCAGAACATGTCCTACCAACCGGTCCCTTCTTCCTGTCAAGTTGTGCCACAAACTCCTCTTCTCCCCAATTCAATTCGATACCCTCTCATTAGTTATGTGATCTACCCATCTAATCTTCAGCATTCTTCTGTACCACCTCATTTCTAAAGCTTCTATTGTCTTAGGCCGGCCGCGGTGGTCTAGCGGTTCTGGCGCTGCAGTCCGGAATCGCGGGACTGCTACGGTCGCAGGTTCGAATCCTGCTTCGGGCATGGGTGTGTGTGATGTTCTAGGGGACTTATGACCTAAGATGTTGAGTCCCATAGTGCTCAGAGCCATTTTTTTTCTATTCTCTTCTTGTCCAAACTGTTTATCGTCCATGTTTCACTTCCACACATGGCTACACTCCATACAAATACTTTCAGAAACGACTTCCTGACACTTACATCTATATTCGATGTTAACAAATTTCTCTTCTTCAGAAAGGCTTTCCTTGCCATTGCCGTTCTACTTTTTATATCCTCACTACTTCGACCATCATCAGTAATTTTGCGTCCCAAAGAGCAAAACTCCTTTACTACTATAAGTGTCTCATTTCCTAATCTAATTCCCTCAGCATCACCCGACTTAATTCGACTACATTCCATTATCCTCGTTTTGCTTTTGTTGATGTTCATCTTATATCCTCCTTTCAGGAGACTGTCCATTCCGTTCAACTGCTCTTCCAAGTCCTTTGCTGTCGCTGACAGATTTACAATGTCATCGGCGAAACTCAAAGTTTTTTTTCTCCTCCATGGATTTTAATACTACTCCAAATTTTTCTTTAGTTTCCTTTACTGCTTGCTCATTATACATATTGAATAACATCGGCGAGAGGCTACAACCCTGTCTCACTCCCTTCCCAACCACTGCTTCCCTTTCATGCCCCTCGACTCTTATAACTGCCATATGGTTTCGCTCCCTGTATTTTACCCCTGCCACCTTCAGAATTTGAAAGAGAGTATTCCAGTCAACATTGTGAAAAGCTTTCTCTAAGTCTACAAATGCTAGAAACGTACGTTTGCCTTTCCTTAATCTTTCTTCTAAGATAAGTCGTAAGGTCAGTATTGCCTCACGTGTTCCAATATTTCTACGGAATCCAAACTGATCTTCCCGGAGATCGGCTTCTACCAGTCTACCAGTTTTTCCATTCATCTGTAAAGAATTCTCGTTAGTATTTTGCAGCTGTGACTTATTAAACTGCTAGTTCGATAATATTCACATCTTTCAACACGCGCTTTCTTTCGGATTGGAATTATTATATTCTTCTTGAAGTCTGAGGGAATTTCGCCTGTCTCATACATCTTGCTCACCATATGGTAGAGTTTTGTCATGACTGGCTCTCCCAAGGCCACCAGTAGTTCTAATGTAATGTTGTCTTCTCCCGGGGTCTTTTTTCGACTCATGTCTTTCAGTGCTCTGTCAAACTCTTCACGAAGTACCGTATCTACCATTTTATCTTCATTCTCTTCCATCTCTATAAGAACTAGGGGCTACCTCATTAACAACGTCGCCATTCTTACTGGCACTACATAAGTTAACAAGTTCCTGCCAAAAATGGAGAACATGTGGATGGAGATGGAGTAAAGCCTGGACGCCCTCCAGATAATGTTAAGGACTGATGCTGAAGAGGTGTAAGTATTGTTCAAAAATCTTTTCATGTATATGAGTTACGTGTGAGAGCTGCACGCTCTTATCTTCATGAGCTCTTGGCAATATTGGCAATTGGGGCAATATAAAATTCGTTTCTCCAGTGTTCCATTGCAAACAAGACAGCAATGACCTGGAGTGGCACTGGCTGCGTACCCAACCAGTGTTTCCAAATCGATAACCTGGCACGATGCAGCTGGGCAGCGCTCCCGGTGCTGCTGGTTCTGGCGTTGCGTAACCGCGAGTCGTGTGGGCGGCCAACCTACCTGCCACGGTCGACGCAAGGCCGCCAGCGGCGCCACCATCGCCAGCTGTCTGTCAGGGCCACGGAGCAGGGAAGCGCTCCGGTTTCATCGCCTCCCAACGGCATTTGACATATGATATCTTGGCTCATAATCGCAACGCTTTGTGAAACTTAGACTGTCTGTAACACGATCTGACAGGTGTCTCGCACAATTTAATCTCATCATTCGACTGTGTTAATACATATTTGTTAAACAAGATACACCTTAATAGAGAAACAGAGACTGGAAATTTTTTTTTAAATATTTAGAAACGAGTTCCAGTGAAATCAATATGTAACTTCCATGATGCTTAGATACAAAATGTACGAAATGGACAATAACACTCCAAATAATCGGGTACGCAATTGGAAGAATACTGACGTTAAAATCATACACAGCAAAACGTAGAGGTTATTGGACGTACCCACCACTTTCAGTCGAGTAGTATTAAAACGTCCTTAAAAGGAACGGTAGTGAAAATAGGTCTGGCGGAGCGAAGGAGAAGCTGTTGGCAAATGCCTCAACTTCTAAAGAGAAACATGGAGAATTATATAAGAAAAATATGTCATCTAGAAAGGGCAATGAATAAAACTGATAAAAGTATATAGCATTATGCTAACCCGCAGGAAACTAATCAGAATTGTTGTTTAGCGCCAGAAAATGGACAGTGCTATAAACGCAATAAAGCGTATAAACCAATGAAATACGGGAACACATAACGAAGGTAAGGCAGGTGGAAGACGAAAAAAAAATATTGGCAAAGAAACAAAGTAAGTAGATCCTTGTTCTTAACATACTCATGCGACGAATCACGCCGAACGGCGAAAGCAAGGTGGTGGGTGGGGGTGGGGGTGATGCATGGCGAGGGGGGGGGGGGAGATGGGAGCACGGGTCAGACCCGGAGATACGCGGCGCGGAAAGGTGAGTATTAACTGAATAAGGGTGTTTCGGGGCTCTCACATTCACAGCGTTGTATTACAAAGCTAATGAAATCATACGAGAACAAAATTATAATAAATGAAATTCAATAGGTATTATCATTTATGTCGACGTACTTGCGCTTCCTTGTCAATTTGACGCCTGTCCGTGCGCCCAGTACCCAGTTGGTAATGGCTCGCGCTTCTTCTCGTCACCGTGATATATCAGATGCTTACGTTAAGACCGAAGATTTCTACTTGTTTTGTTTCTTTGTTCCTGTATTTAATTTCGGTTTATACGACTTTAGTACCTTTATAGTACTGTCCATTTCATTGCCCTACACGATATAACTGTTATTTTCCTCCTGGTCACTACGTCACAGCACACTTTTATGAATTTTATCCATTCCTTAGTCCAATTGGTATATTTTTGTTTTATTGCTTTTAATTCCGTCACTCTTATTTCGGCTACCGTTCCTGTTAAAGACTTTATAATACAACTTGACAGAGAGCGATTCTCTTTAGGGTTAGTGCATTGTCCACTTCGTACATTGAGAATCTAAACATCCTGGTGATTACGTATTAATTTCACTGTACCTCTTGTCATTTCTTTTTTTTTTTTTTATTTTTCCTCTCGTGTCTGATTTCTTTGCAGATGTATTGAGGAAGCAACTCTAGGTTGTGAACCCCAGCTGAGGTTTCGTTTAACAAGGAGGCATTCTTGTAGTTGTGGTTGTCCACAACAATAAGTGTGGCGTGTTAAGATGATTGTAGTGATTTCAATTATTTAATAATATTTGTAAGGACACGTTTATATTATTGATACCATGTTTAGCAATGTTCTAAGGAAAACAAGGGCCCTACCACTAAACGAATTGAATCTGGCAGTGAAAACGATAAATGGAAATGCTGTGTGACTGGGGCCTCCCATCGGGTAGACCGTTCGCCTGGTGCAAGTCTTTCGAGTTGACGCCACTTAGGCGATTTGAGTGTCAATGGGTATGAAATGATGATGATAAGGACCACACAAGACTCAGTCCCTGAGCGGAGAACAACTCCGACCTAGCCGGGAATCGAACCCCGACCCTTAGGTGTGACATTCCGTCGCGCGGACCACTCAGCTACCAGGGGCGGACGTGTTAACGGTATTACAGTGTGAAATGAGACAGTCGAAGAAGTAGTATGGTTTTGCTTGCTGGACAGCAAAATAAATGCTTATCGTTGAAGTACAGACGATACAAAATGTATAAAATGCAGACATTTAATAGTAAGAACTGCGTTTCTGAAAACAAAAATTAAATATTAATTGCTGGAGAGTCTTCTCTGCAAGGAACACACAATCTTGCATAAGACGAACACACTTAACGTCCCTGATGAAATAGAAATTATAAAGTTCGTTAAAAGTTCCGTAGCAGACAATAATCGGCAATTGGAACTACGTCATCGTACCATTCTAGATAAATTTGACTTTTTGTATCGTTGTTCTCTAAAATTTTCGGTAAATGCTTCATTTACTTTCCACTTTTTTCTTAATATACGTTCAAGTAAGCATTATTCAAATAATTTGTACGTTTATAATTTGATAATGGTTTGCGCCAGTATCGTCCTCAGCAGATACTTAATTAACATAGGGCAAATCATATAATTGCTCATCGTTCTTCGTCACCTGCAATTGTTCTATTACGTCTTCGGGGAAGGATTGTAACATTTTTCGTCTACGAATGTGAACATGCAACTTGAATTTCTGTACGTCATATTGCCCCAGTACACATGCGTAGACCCGATTTCCGCTTACTAAACGCTTATCTCAGTCCATAGCTGGCTATCTTCCCGCCTGTATCTCCGTGCATCGTTGTCTGCTGTATTTATGATACGTCAGTTTCATTATTGTCCTTGTACTGCTTTTATTACTAAGTGACTTGCGGTTGAACTTTTCATATGCTCGTTAGCTTTTGGGGACTCTGGATGGTATTTAATTTTTCGTTTTTGACTCTGTGTTCCAGCCCGTTATTGGTCTCTTATCGCATTAGGCTGGGAGCATATTTCATTGCCGTTCTTAGAGGTTCCAAAGATGTTCTTAGGCACCTTAGAGGAACAGCGGACTCATACATTCCGCTTACGTGACGATTCGCTAATTGCGTTATTTATTCATAGACATATATGTTCTCCACCGGCAGTGTAGCAACTTTAATGCCATGATTCCTTACCTACGTAATTTGTGATGTGGCTTCTAGAGTACGAAACCGTATCGTTAAATGAATTTTTAACAGAGCAGCCCTGCGGTTATTATTCAAAACGTTCTCTGATAGTACTTGAGTTGTGTGTGGCCTTGTACGTACGCCAAACAAGAGAGAACAATATAGAGTTCAGACAATGAGAGATTAGAGGTTTGTAAAATGTGCTGCTAGAGGAGAATAACGATGATTGGTTAACTAAAGAGGATCTATTTAATCTAATTAAGGACAAAATAAATTGAAGAGCCAAACAAATATGTACACCTTCCCAATATCTTGTAGGGTCCCAGCGAGCACGCAGAAGGGTTCGCTAGACGACGTGGCATGGACTCTACTAATCTATGGATTAGTGCTGGTGGAAATTGACGCCATGAATCCTGCAGAGCTGTCCATAGTTCCGTAAGAGTACGAAGAGTGGAAATCTCTTCTGAAGAGCACGTTGCAAGTTATCCCAGATATTCACAACAGTGTTCATATTTGGGGAGTTTCGTAGCCAACGGAAGTTGTAACCTCCACCCCACTTATCGACCTTAATGTCAGTGAAAAATTAAACCGCGTGTACCTAATGGAAATTTGGGAAAAGCAATCGTCACCGAAGTTAATTTGTCAGTAAAGAGGGAGGAAAGGGTTACATCTAAATGAAAGGAAAAATGCAAATGAAACTGGTGGAAATTAATTTTGAAAAGGGGTAAAGTTTTAAAAAAAACGTAAATGTGCGGCCGTTACGCTAACAATGAACTAGCGGTAATTAGTATTTGAGACTTGGGGAAAATTACGGTCGCCAGTCCTATGGACAATTAATATAATAACTGAAAAAGAAAGGTTATTACACATATAATTAGCACTAGAAGCGTGGCAACTGAAGGTTGACATGTGTAGTGTGAAAATTGAAAGTTTGTCAGAAGTAATAGATTTCACTACACTCTGACTTAATTTAGCAAAAGAATTAATAAAACCGGAAAATCGAAAGTTAATTTAGTGACTGAAGTTAATAGTGAGCTTTGTTTCTGAAGCACATCGAAATTCAGTAAAATACGGTTAGTCTTGGACTACCTCAACAATCATTTCAAAAGCTACTTGAATCTACGCAATTTAGAAATAAGAGACTTAACTTTGAACTTGAATTAAATGACTCTGCACAATTAACAATAGTAAAATTTAGTACGTACCAAGCTGAGCTGCAGTCACAGGTAAGCTAAAATACGGTAACAAGTCTCGCACTCTTAATTTGTGCTTGTGTAATCTAAATATTGTAGCCAGCTATGAATACGTTAACTGAACTTTGAAATTAAAGCAGTGAAATCGAATGATGCTGGCGTTTGAATTTCAACGACACTCGGGTTCATTCCGGAAAAAGGAATGGACCCTGCTTGGTAATGCAATTGGGACAATGAGCAACAAAGGTTCTTGCTAAGTAGCTGTAATTTTGTGATGCAACAATATTAAAAGTTTGAAAAGCTGAGGTCTGCCATACAGTTCTAAAACTTTACATGCTTCCAGTCTTCCTTGTTGGTTGATTGAAGGTTTGAAGCCGTCGTTCGAGGAGGTGGCGACTGTCACTCATTGCCGGCCGTCGCTGTTGCAGAAGCTGGATGTTGGCGCGCCTTCTTCTCGACACGGTTACCAGACGAAACAGGCTCTTGATGTGCGCCAGCTAATGCTTCCCGTCCGCGACACCATGTCAGTAACTATCATCGCAAGTCGAGCGCAATTACATTCTGCCAAACCCCGAAAGCGCGGCAACTGCTGGGAGCTTCAGACAACACACCTGCTCCACTGCACCACCTCAGCCAGACTCTCCATCTCTGCTTGCGCTCCACGCGACAGAGTTAACACTACCAAAGATCCCATACACTTTGGTTCTTCACACGACCTATCGATGTAATCTTTCGATTACATAGTTTTCCCTAGGCCAGACCCAGCGTCAAAATACAAATAATCTTTACACTACAAACCAATTATACATCGACATAAATGCATATATATACAAATAGTAAAACAATTACACAGAAACGTCAAATCTTCAGGTAACAAAATAAGGAAAAAAATTTATATTACAATAGATGGAAATAGGAGGATATGCATTTTCGGCGTTACACATGCCCCACATTGTCTGAGGATGTTCGTGTAACCTAAGCAGACTCAGAAAATGTCCCAAACAAGAAACAGCGGAAATGCATATGCTCAAAACATCATCAAAATTTAGCATTCGTCTAATTAACCATAAATCAATTTTTAGACAATAATAATTGAGTGGAGACACTCCTAATCTTATTCCACTCTGTCATCTTGCACAAAATAAAACAGGTTGACAACATATTAAAAGTCATAGAAAACATAGAAAATGGTTTAGCTATCCAAAATCATCAAAATTCGTAACACTATAAGAAATGGAATACTATTTACAAAATTAATTAGAGTGCATGGTCATAAAAACCGGTAGATCAAAATACGCAAATTAATAATTAATTACATAGAATACGTATTTTATATACTTTTCATAATTAATATTCTCGTCATGAGAGTCCACTTAACGCTAAACAAGAAAATAATATACAGCGGATCGACAAAAACATAAATATTGACAACAGAATTCTTTCACATCAGCTGTCCGGGAAGAAAAACAACTCCGCCTTCCGTACCCGCAAGTACAAAGAAGGCCGACAGCGGCAAAAGAGCCGACAGCGTCACCTCCTCGCAAGTATTGTTGCGCCCGCCTGTGCGGCACGCTTGATCTCACTCGCCTGTGTAACGGCATTTCCAGAACGTCCGTTTCACTGAATTCTTTAGGAAAAACTCACTCCCGAGTATTCTCAAGGAGTCCATTAACACTATCACAGTGGATAACTCAACACTGCCCATCATCATATGCATGTACTAGCCTGAAACTTAAAACAGCGTCTAAGTACATCGGCAAAGACTAGTGATACACACATTCATGAAATCTCACAGCTAGTTACAAAATCATATTTACATTGCTTCATCTACTGTGACTCAGTTGAAAAATTAAACTAGCAGCTTGGATTTTTCAACTGACAAATAATCACTCTCTCTTAAATTAATTACTTATTAATTACTTATTAATTACAACTTCTTTAATGTCCTCTTGGTCAGGCAAAAGCATGGCCATCTAGCAAATCGTTTAAATCTTACACTCTATATTTACATACTGTACAAATTACCCTTCTGTGGTATTAATAAATCCTAGGTTGGTACAATTTCAAGTCTACAATGTTCTGTATACCTAATAGTTTTCCAGAGCTTGGATACTCTAAGCAATAAGCATTTGTGTCAGGCATACCAATGACTTTATATGGTGCATTATACACAAACTTAAATTTAGAGATTTCATTGTCTATCTCGCTCGATTTCTTATGAGCTTTTACAAGTACTAAGTCTCCGATTGCAAACTTAGCAAAACGCGCTTTACCGTCATGACGACGTATGCGACATCGGCTTTTAGCTTTATTATTTCTCGCAAACGATCTTTTTTCACACCAATACTAATGTCAATCCGTGGAGGGAATTTGATTATCTCTTCCACTAAACTTTTACTTCTGTCATCTAACAGGATTTCCTCTGGAGAAAATCCCGTAGACTCATGTCTCAAGGTATTCATAATTCTCTCAAATACTGCTGTGTATTTGCCCCATGCCCCATGGTTGTGATGGCAATAGGTACGGCAAAGTCGGCCTAGCTCGCGCATATACCTCTCAGCGGGATTTCCAGCCGGACAGTAAGCTGAAATATGGATCACTTTGACCCCATTACTTGTCATGCCTTTATTCCACAACTTAGAAGTAAATTGTGCCCCATTGTCTGATAGAATCGCCTTGGGCTTCCCAATATGAACAAAATAATCGTTCACAAGCTTGCTATAGACCGCTTTGGCTGTAGCTTTCCTAATCGGGTATAGTTTGATGAACTTGGAAAAAGCTTCTAGCACTACTAAAATGTAGGCAAAGTTTCCTGATCACTTGGGCAAAGGTCCGTACAAGTCCACGCACAGTAATTCAAAGGTGTCGTTAGGCCTTATACTTTGCATAGGACCACGACTCGTACAGATGGTAACCTTCACCTTCTGACATAAATCGCAAGTTATCACTCTGTCAGTAACGCGTTTTTAACATGTTGTCTACCCCCACCCCGTAATTCGACGAATCCGTTCACAGATGGAAGGGTACCGACAAATCAGGATGAAATAATATGTTAGATCTTAACAACTCGTCCTTTAATCTCTCGAAACCGGCCTGACACCCGTCAGTCCACACAGACGGAACATTTTTGCGTAAGAGGTTATTCAAATTTACATCATTAAAAACTTGTCCTTTTACAAATTTACGGTAAAATCCTTTGAGCCCTAGAAAACTTTTTAACTGTTTCCTATACTTGGGTGGAGGAAAATTCCTTATTGCCTCTAGTTTCTCTGGGTCTCTCGTAATACCAGCAGTGACAATTACATGCCCTAAAAATTTCAGTTCCTGCTTCACAAATTCGCATTTCTTTAGCTTTAGAGTAATTCCGCCATGGCGCAATGCTCTAAAAATTTCATCAAACAGGTCACAATGGTCATGCCAAGTGGCATTGGCCAACAATAGGTCGTCAACATATACAGTTAATCTTGAACTCAAAGCCGGTCCTAGCACTTTATCTAGGGCCCTGATGAATACGGAACAGATATATAAAGTCCAAACGGCAGTACTCTATACTGATAACACCTGCCCGCGAACAAGAAGGCGGTGTATGGCCTAGATACTTCTTCGAGTTCTATTTGCCAGTAACTAGCCGTCAGATCGAGGCTAGTCATGAACTTAACGTCATGAAAACGTTGCAAAATCTCCTCCATACTCTCTGGTCTGTCTGTTTCGCGTTGAACGACCCTACTCAACGTGCGTGCGTCAATCACAATACGCACACTACTATCCCGTTTTGCTACAATGACCAAACCGTTATTGCATGGACTCGTACTTCTTTCGATCACTCCCCATTCGATCATCTTATCTATCTCCCGTTGCACTGCTTCCCTTTTGGGCAGCGGTATAGCATACTGTCTCACGAAGAATTGTTCGTGCGGAATTACATGCAACTTGCATTTATATCCTTCCACAGGTCCCGGTTTGTCTGAAAACACACTCTTATTCCTCATTATCACTTCATAGAGGCCTCGTCTTTGTTCGTGTGTTACGTTTGACACACCGTCTACAATACTTTCCAATTCACTTTCTACACTATTGTCTATGCCGAGATTCCTCACATTACAGTAGTTCAAATTCATACCTACGTCAATACCATCCGGCCAGTTAACAATGTGTATAGGCTGGTATTGGCTATGCACACCGTCTCCTGCCTCGTCAAAACTAACTACTATTGTTTTATCTTGTGACGTACATGTCAAAGTTTTGCTTTCGCAATGAATCACTGCACGGTACTTTAATAGCCAATCTAACCCGATAATTACTTCCGTAGTTAAGTCTGGCACGACGACTAACTCATGTTCAAATCGTGCCCACATATCTCAAAGTTGACAAAAATCCGTTTTGTGACCGATTCCTCACATTACAGTAGTTCAAATTCATACCTACGTCAATACCATCCGGCCAGTTAACAATGTGTATAGGCTGGTATTGGCTATGCACACCGTCTCCTGCCTCGTCAAAACTAACTACTATTGTTTTATCTTGTGACGTACATGTCAAAGTTTTGCTTTCGCAATGAATCACTGCACGGTACTTTAATAGCCAATCTAACCCGATAATTACTTCCGTAGTTAAGTCTGGCACGACGACTAACTCATGTTCAAATCGTGCCCACATATCTCAAAGTTGACAAAAATCCGTTTTGTGACCGATTTACTGGCCTTACCAGTAGCACCGACAATTTTCACTCCTGTTACTGGCATAACTACAATACCTGGTCTGTCTTCCAGTAACTGAAATATTTTCCCTGATACAGCACTCAATTCTGCACCGGTGTCAATCAACCCGTTTAGTTGCAGGTCGTGCATACAAACAGACACTACTATCTGTCTACACTTATCCTCGACTGTTTCTTTATTTTCCCACAGTAAATCCTCGTCTATATCCAGGTCATTCCAGAAAAAACCATCCGGCTTTGATCGTAAATCCGGCTTATCTGGCGGCTTTTTCAGCCTCTGTTCACATACAGTTTTAATTTCAACACGTTTGTCCTGAGGCTTAGTCTGTAGCTTCGCCTCCAATCCCGAAACCTTTTCCTGTAACTCGTCAACTAGTGAGGGTTGCTTTGCTATCAATTCACTAATTGTCACCTTCGTTGATTCCTCTTTGGTCAGATTGATCTCATCTGCCAATCTACCGGGACGAATGTGCCCAGTAGTATGTGCAATTACTTCCTCTTGAAACGTCCCCTTTGAACAATTTATACAGGACTGTGCTTAACCTGACACACAATAATTTTAGCGCAACGCAATCTGACTATCAAAAATCCCTGCAAAAGAATGGCCCTGAGTAACATTAAACTATACCTTTCAGAAATCACTTACCTCACAAAAATCTTCGTTGCTCGAACTACTGCAATACAGCGAGCGCCACTACTGCCAGCTAAATAAAAGATTCAAACTACTGAAGGCACTAACTACTGATAGGGATAGTTAGCAAATGAAAGATTTTAATAGAGAACAAACAATGTATTTACCTTAATAGTCATAATATATATATCAGTTCATGACAAATTACAAAACTCCGCCACCTCTCTCCCCACATCCACCACTGCTGGCGGCTCACCTCCAACTGCGCAACGCTACGTGCTGTTCACATCCAGCTATAGCAGTTCATGACAACAATGGCAGGCAACAATGCAAACTAGCCACAGACTGCACACAGCACTGTTCACATCCAGCTATAGCAGTTCATGACAACAATGGCAGGCAACAATGCAAACTAGCCACAGACTGCACACAGCACAGCCAGTGATTTTCATACAGAGCGCTACGTGGCATTACCCATATAAAAGTCTAAACAGCCTACTTACATAGCCCCCATGCTCCCCACAAAAAATTTTACAAATGTTTTTGGGCAGTGGCCAATAATGATTTGATAAAATTTTTCATAATTACAATAACAAAGATATCAAATGCACACACTTATTAATACAATGTTGGTCAAAAGCTAAAATTTTCTCACAGTTCATGAAGACAGTCTTGATCGTTCATCACAATAGTAATTACAGTTTTTTTTTTCAGATTGTCTCATTAGTAAAAAAATTGCATACAGAAGTAGTGGATTTCCATGCAGTCTTGAAGAAGTAGTGTGGTCCTTCCAACGGAAAGACAGTGCTGACTCTTGACATGCAGACAGGTAATGGGCCACAACAGAGCAAACCCACAGCAGAGTCATTCGACGTTTTGAAGAAGATTGGTAGATAGGTCATCACAGAGTAGACCTACTGTAGTCCTGGTAGAGATTGTGGTATTGGTGGGCCACCAGAGATGCAGACCCACTGTAGTCCTTGTAGAGAGTGTGGACAGGCCCACTGTAGTCCTGGTAGAGATTGTGGTATTGGTGGGCCACCAGAGATGCAGACCCACTGTAGTCCTTGTAGAAATAATGTTACTGGTGAGTCATCAAAGGTGTAGACCCACTGCAGTCCTTGTAGAGATGGCTAGCAGCCATCCGTTGCGACTGTGCAGGTGCACAATCACCATTGAAGAGTCTTGCGGATAATATAGCAAGTCCATAACCACCACTTGTGCACTCACAAAGTTTTTGGAATTGTCCTTAGAACCAGCAATGCTGTTATCCAGTCCCTTGCTGAATTATCAACACACGTGAAAACACTAACAGTCCCTACTTCTCACATATTGTCCATTACTGTCACCAACAGAAATGTGTGCAGTGAAATGAATGCTTACAAGTTACTTAATTTGATTAACTGGTGTCAATTACAATATTATAACCTGAGAATACAATTACAAAGGTACAAAATACATCATTAAAGAACATAACAATACAGATAACATTTGTAGTACAAGCTTTACAAAAGAATCGAAATAACATATACATCAGTGTTACAGGAATTATGACATGAGTAAATACATAAAAGATCAGAATAACTTTTGAAACATCAACTTCACACATGAGCATTAAAACAGAACAGAATAAATAATGTCTAAGCATCTTTACAAAGAAAATAACAGAGTATTAGAAAAATTCTACAACATAGCTCTCATCAGCTAAACACATAAAGACAGGAAGAACATAATTACACACGGGTACCCAAACACATAGTGGGATAACACAAAAGGAAAGGACAGGGTTTGTTTCATTGCAGTATTTTGCAAACAAAACTTTCTTTGCTTCTTGGAGATCTCCCTTCATTCATCATTATTCCCAAAAGTCCTATCTAAGCCTGCCTTCTGTATTCTGTTCACATCCTCTGTCAAAAATAGTTTTTCTCCACTGTACAGTATCCTTCTTTTTCGCCCAAACCATTTTCATATAGCTTCTCAATACATTTCTTCCAAGTCTTCATAGTTAGTTTCTTATATAGTCTACCCCTCTTAAGCCAACTTAAATCTACTGAGCTCAGATATATATACCAAGGGACAAGGCAATGCAGCATCACATAAAACAATTAATATAAACAGCAATGAAAAAAACGCAGATTTGTGAAGCAAGCAGCATTAAGAAATTAGCAAAGCAATTGTAATATTACAACTAATCTAAGGCAACTGGCTTAACAGAATAATACAAAGTCAAATTCAATAACACTATGCCTGGCAAACAGCAGCAACTTATACCTAGACATGACATAGCTCAATCAGAAAAAATATTGCAGTAAAAACAACAATGCAGATAAGGGAAATGTATATTCACATCTTAATGTCTATGTAATTTAAAGTGGTGCACCGCAACAACTTATTGTAAAAAAATATTACCATGTACTTGAAAAGAAAATTATGTGTTACTGTTACTAGTTCCTTCTTATTGTTCTTCCCTTTCCAAGTGCTCCTTTTTTAAAGAATGTGGATCATAAAATAATTATTTAATAGATCTGTTGAGTTCACATTAGCAAATGCATCTAAGTTTATTTTTTAAAACTAATGCTGCAACACAGCTGGAAACCAGATATTAAATGAAATAAGCAACTATGAAAAGCAAAGCATAAAAATATCATTCAATAGTCATGTGGCATTTCGTAAGTCAGTAGCACTCAACTCTCGGAGAAAGACACTTGTCATAATCAGGTGTACAGATGTACGAATATTTCCCATCAATTCATAAGCATTTCAATAATTAGCACAAAGTGCGAGTAATCATATGTTTTTAAGTAATGAGGGTGTCGCATTAGCGATGAAAGGCACACCCTAATGGCTTGTTCTCCAGGTGTTTGACACAGCTGTGTGCCCACAACGCATTACAAAAATCATATGTTTTCAAGTAACGAGGGTGTCGCATTAGCGATGAAAGGCACACCCTAATGGCTTGTTCTCCAGGTGTTTGACGCAGCCGTGTCCCAACGATGCACGTGCAGGTGGTCAATTAACTTCCTTACGGAAATATTTACGACAGCAGTTTCCGCTACAGTGACAGTCTTCACAGGTCAAGAATTAGCGTTACAAATCTGTAGAAACAAAATCTTATGAATATAACAGTGTCCAAAAAATTTTCGCCGGCATTGTGATACATTCACGCATTTACACACATTTCATAACTCTTAAAGTACGATTCTCGGTTTCCAACATCCTTTTTCACAAGTCAAGAGTCCCTAACTTCTATTCATTATTCCTTATGTTATTCGTCAACACTTCTTCAATATTTCATCATAACATACGTAGCATAATCAAATAACTCATATAGCATTAGCTTATTGATCATAAATATACCTCAGCAGCATAATACACATCGTCGTCGTAATAGTAACATCATAACACCTCAGTCAAATCTCAAAAACGTCGTAGCTTTCTGCAATAATTTCAGAATGTAAAAAAATTCTCTGCTCATGTCAAAAGTGTCATCTACCTCAAACGTTCTTTGAAAATCATGATCCCATACCAAATACATCATTCAAAGCTCTCATAGTATCACAATGGTTCCAAAAAAATGTGAAGAGTTCACACAGTACAGACAAAATACAATTTCGTAAGTGTGAAGTTATCCAGCTGTGTAATTGCGTAAATATCTGTCACTGACGTAGTACAAAAAGTTTGTTTCCCTCAGTTAAATGATCAGATAGCTGTGTAATTTATGTGTTAGAGAAATATGGTACCGATGTGTAAAGTTGTATAAGCAAATACCATATTAGCTAGGGCTCCTTGTGCTTGCCACACACATGGTACACAAAGTAAGCGTGTACCCCCCTGAGGATTAATGTAATTATACCCTCAGGTGTTACAGGTTACAGCAATGGAATGAAATGTATCACGGAAAACTTTCTTTGTATTTCAAAAATCTTGAAAAATAAATGGTTTAAGTACAAAATTAAACACTCAAATGCGTGTCCTGTAGCACTAAATGTTCATCTTGTTGTAAGATAATCTCTGTGGAAGTGTCGTAGATATTGTCCTCCAAAAGCTAAGTTCTGCAGAAGTCAATGTACTTACCTCATGATAAACAAAAGTGAAATGCTTGGCGTAGATATATCTTAGTTATTACGCTTATTGTTGTGATGATGAAAGTACTGTGCTGTAACGTATTGTTGTGCTATGGAAAAGGCTGTCTCCTTGTAGCTATACCACAAAAGTTACTACTAAAACATGTTTTGCTTTCCAGAAGGATTCAGAAAAAACTGTGCAGATATAAAACAGATACACCGCAAAAGCAACATTGTAAATTGTCACTCATTAGTAGCGTCGTGATAAAATCGTGTAGCTGTCACATTAACTAACGACTGTGTCATCTGTTCGCAATAACAATGCATTTGTAATTTCTGTTTGAATAAGTTCTCTTGGTTCTTGAATGGATATTTAACTTTAAACATTGTTGCATGGTAACAGTTTCTAAAGCATACTAGTAACGTGAAGTGAAACGTTTTATGGCAAAGACAAAGTTAAAAAGCAGATTATGTTTCAATAAACGGTTTTACATGTGAAATGTGGTGTAAACCTTTACTCTTCCTAGTACGCAGAGTTTCAGCTTCAACGCAATTATCATGCAGTATTCGTCCGTAAAGAATACTGAAATTTTTCTCAATGTTAGCGTCAATGTTATTTTTCCCTGAGCCAGCGGGCGCAAGGGGCTGCCTGCGGTGCGAGTCATTGTCTGTTTCTTTGTTGGCGCACGTCGTTACTGGGATTAGGAGGCCTAAATTCCACAAATTCGCCTTGATGAGAGGGCCCACCCTGGTTAAAGCTCGCCAGTTCTGATGGAATTCAGGTCTGTCGTTTTGTCGGTAGTTTACAGAGTTTCTTTCGTGTCGGTCACGTGGTGGAGAATTTCTCCCTGAATCGTAACTGCGTGCTGAATTGTTGCGTCTGAAATTATTCTGTCTCCCTTGATAATAATAGTTCTGATTAGCATATTATCTGTTTCTATGGTTATCTCTGTCATATTCATTACTACGGAAATGCGATTTCTCTCTGTAACTATTACTCTGCCAGTGGTTGTCACACGGGTGGTGTCTCTTTTGGTCACGATTTACGTGGTAAGAATAGAATTGTCGTGTCCAGTTATTGTTTCTATCGTCACGGAATTGTGACGGATGTGACCTGTAGTGATTGTTTTCCTGTTTTCGCATCCCGCGACTGTCTGTGTCAATTTCTAATTCTTGTAAGAGTCCCTGAAAAGCTTCAATGTCGTCTTTGCAACGTCCTGCCAAAATAATATGCCGTAAATGTTAAGGTAATTTGATTAAGCAAATGCGGATGAGTTCTGAGGGGCTGTATGGGTTTGACAGGTACTGATTCTTGTGCAACATGTCTTCAAAATATTTCACAAGACTGGAAAATTCAGATTATTCAAAGTGTTTCATCATCATGATGCTATGTTTTACTCGGTCTTGTGTAGCTTGAGACCAATATGCTGAGAGGAAGGCATGATAAAATTCTCCTTCACTGTGACAATCGTGAATGACCGATCGCATTCTTACAGCTGGTTCATTCTCCAAGTAGCCACACATAAATTCTAATCTGTGCTCTAATGACCAGTTGGGAGGAAAACAATGAGAGAATTGATGGAGCCACGCTTGTGGATGAAAGTCGTTGGCAGAATTCTTAAATGTTTTGAATTTACGTGTAGTAATGAACAGCTTATAGTCAAAATCATCGTGTCGGCGAGTAGCATGTCAGTCATTGTTACGTCGTGTCGGCGGTTCCATCTCAAAATTCGGTCCACCTTGCCAATTCCTTTCATAATTACCGAAATGCCCTGTGTAATTATTTTGTGGCTTTTCCGTATATCTAAGTTCCTCTTCCCATGTTGGAGCGCGAGTGTCCTCTGAAATATGTAATTCTTGTATCACCTGCGTCAACTGATCTTGTACTTCCCGGATTTCTCTTTTATACTGTGTATTAATTTAATTTTGATTTTGTTTGAATTTTCTTACTTGTTCATACTCTTCTGTGTCAGTGAAGGCTACAGGTCTTGTGTCATTCAGATCATCATCTACCTTTGTAGATAAGTTAGTGACCTGATCCGAAAGTTCGGCTACTTTCTCAGATTGTGAACACATTTCCTCAGTGTGTTTTTCTGAACCAAGTTTCAGAGTGTCCATTTGTGTTGAAATCGAATCTACTGTGTCCTTTAAGTTTTCCTGAGTTTTTGCAAGTTGCGTAACCGAATCGGTAGATGCAACTGAGTCAATTTAAGCTAGCAAGGTCTCATGATTTTCATGAACAACAGTTTGCAGTTCTTTTATGGCAGCTTCGTGATTCTGTAATGCATTTTCATGACGCGAAAAAATAGGTTGGAAATGCTCACAAATTTGTGTTTTTACGTCATTACAGACCTTTTGACATTTCGATTCGATGTTATGTAACTCAGTAGTTAAATCTTCACGTGTTTGTTCAAGCGTGGTGTGAAGATTTTGTTCCATTGCGTCTAACTGTTGCTGTGTTTGTCTCTGATGTTGTTCCATTGTGTCTAACTTTTGAAGCTTTTGCTGTGTTTGTCTCTGATTTTGTTCCATTGTGTCTAACTTTTGAAGATTTTGTCCCATTGTGTCTAACTGTTGCTGTGTTTGTTTCTGATTTTGTTCCATTTTTTGCATTAATTGCAATAATAATGTATTAGTGTCTGGAATCTGTTTCTCTATGCTTTTTGGCAGTGCGTTTTCACCGGCAGCATTCACATTTTGACAAGCAGGAAATGTGTCTTGACTCATTTGAGAAAACGGTCAGGACGCAAAACCTGAATCTACAGTATTTGCAAAATTGTGTTCTGTCATTTCGGATTCCTGAGGCGAGCTGTTGCCGACCGATCGATCAATAATGCTTCCCTGTTCACTACCTGTTTGACTGTCTACACCATTATTTGCCGCCCGCTCCATATCCCTATGCACAATTACCAAATTACTACTTCGAATGTCTGTTAATTCACTACCCAGTGGTGCTGATAAGCTACGCTCGTCGTCACTATTATTTCTCAGTTTACTTTGGAGCCGAGTGTTACGTTTTTCACACGCCATTATTGTCACAATATTACACACGATAACACTGAAAAGCACAATTTGAAGAGCAAAAATAAGAGAACACATTAACATAGCACTGAAAATAATATCTAGTTAATTGCAGCTGCTAATTACTTGGTGCAAATCTACATGCATGCCACAACTGTTTCACTGTACAACAATGAAAAACCACAACTACCAAGGAAATTCTCTCTATAATTACGCGCTAGCAGTAAACAAAAGCTACACTAAATACACAAACTACAAGAAAAAATCAGAGGATTCCAGTGAGGTATCCTAGGCTAAGGGTCGACATATGAAACGTCCCCTTAGAACAATTGTATACGAGACTGTGCTTAAACTGACACACAATAATTTTAGCGCAACGCAATCTGACTATCAAAAATCCCTGCAAAAGAATGGCCCTGAGTAACATTAAACTATACCTTTCAGAAATCACTTACCTCACAAAAATCTTCGTTGCTCGAACTACTGCAATACAGCGAACGCCACTACTGCCAGCTAAATAAAAGATTCAAACTACTGAAGGCACTAACTACTGATAGGGATAGTTAGCAAATGAAAGATTTTAATAGAGAACAAACAATGTATTTACCTTAATAGTCATAATATATATATCAGTTCATGACAAATTACAAAACTCCGCCACATCTCTCCCCACATCCACCACTGCTGGCGGCTCACCTCCAACTGCGCAACGCTACGCGCTGTTCACATCCAGCTATAGCAGTTCATGACAACAATGGCAGGCAACAATGCAAACTAGCCACAGACTTCACACAGCACAGCCAGTGATTTTCATACAGAGCGCTACGTGGCATTACCCATATAAAAATCTAAACAGCCTACTTACACTCTGGATCTGCGCAACCCACACAGCTACCAGCCGACCGTATACCGTCAGCTCTAACCTCATACACGCTATAATCTACGTGCTTTTCTACCAATCGTGTCCGGCTATCACTAAAATTCTCGTAATCTTTCTTCTTAATACTTTCGCAATGTTTAAACTGGAGTTTTGCGTCGGATGGGTCGGCCACTTCTACCACTATAACTTTCGGTAAAGTATGCCGGTCAGGGCCAGAACTTTCCGTTACTACCTCAACATCCTACTCTTGCGGGACGAAACACGACGAATCTTGCTCTTGCTCCCCATTAACATCAACTATTTCTGGTAAAGTCTGCCGGTTAGGGCCAGAACGTTCTATCACTTCACAAACACTACCTTCCTGCGGGACGAGACGCGGCAAATCCTGCCCGCGCTCCCCATAAACACTTCTCCCGTACAGGCCCCTATTATCTCTTAGTTCGTCGTATAAGCGACCGAACTGCCTTAACCAGACCTCATCCCTCTCTACATCCCCTCGCTCGATGACGGACGTGTTATCCGACATCAGCCGGCCGAACTGGCCGTGCGGTTAACATCGCTGCAGTCTGGAACCGAAAGGCCTCTACGGTCGCAGGTTCGAATCCTGCCTCGGGCATGGATGTTTGTGATGGCCTTAGGTTAGTTAGGTTTAACTAGTTCTAAGTACTATGGGACTAATGACCTCAGAAGTTGAGTCCCATTGTGCTCAGAGCCATTTGAACCATTTTTATCCGACATCTGATCTTCTCTCAACACTTGCGAATCATTCTTAAACTCAATCTCCAGTTCCGCTGTCGGTGTTACAGCTGCCACTTTATAACCGATTTCCGGAACACTACTTAAATTGTTCTCACTGACAGTGAATGTATTTTCTACTGCCATGTCTGCAGCTGATCTACTATTTGTGGGCGCACTCCTTTCTCCTAACACTGGCACACTCTCCTGCCGTGGATTATTCCATACGGAATTTTCATAACGACGACACCTCGGTTTTCTCCTGTTATTGGGCCGGCAAAACTTCTCCACGCCCGGTCGGCCCCTCACCGGCGCGGCTAATGGTTTCCCTGTCTCGTCCCAGCATATACGCTCCCCGGATGCTGCTGAGGCGGCTGATCACACCCTCTGGCGTTATTACTATTCTGCGAAGCTCGTATCAAGCTAGTATGATACTGGTTTCCGTCATTCCTGTTATTATTTGCATTGTACCGATTGTCATTACAGCCCGAACCACTATTGTTATTGCTGCCAAGATTGCGGTATGCCTTACTCCCATAGTTATCGTTGTTGTGGTTGCTGTGCTACCCGTTGTTGTTACCACGACCTCTACCAATGTCGCGGTTATTGCGCCAATTGTCCTCGTCCTCAACTCTTTCCAGGAAATCATTGATTGTCCTGTAATTGCTTCCTACGTAGCGTTTTGTATCATATGGAAGCTTCTTTTAGAGTTCCCAGACTATTTCGGATTCCGTGCGGCGATCACGCAAATATTCCAAATTGCGGATCCAGCCCTCACAAAACTCCTTCATCGAGCCACGCGAATTTGCATCGAAAGGCCTCGATACGACAAATTCGCGCCAGACGCTTTGTTGTTTTTGCTCTGACCAGTATTCAGCAAGAAACAAATTTTTAAACTCCCCGGAAGTCAGGTTCGTGATGTTGAGGTTTAAGTCCCAACGCTTGGCATCACCAGCCAACCCGTCTATAACCGCATTAATTTTTCTCTCATTAGTCCATGATCTGGGTAAAACTTTTTCACAATTTTTAATGAAATCCATCGCGTGTATACCGACCTTTTTCAAGGGGTCGAACCGCTCCTCTTTGGTCAACAATTCCGAACTATGTGCACAGAGTTTCTTTCTTAATTCCGACACTCTCGTAATTACTTGGCAAGTGGTTGTCGCAAGCGTTTCCACTTCCCTCTTTTTCTCTTCGCAGGTATTAGCCTGCTTCCTCACTTTTGTATCCACTTCGGACACTAAAGCCTTTAAAGTTTCCACCTTCTGTTGATCCTCTTTTTTCACTAATTGAATTTGATCCGTCACCTTATTCTCGATGATCGGAGCAACTACTTCTCCTACACTTTTCTCGATTCTGCTAATTTCGGAAACAAGACGAGTTTTCATGCTCGCAATTTCCGCCTGAACGCCTCTCATTTCCTGTTTATGATTACCGATTTCGGTATTCATTACAACAATATCTCCTTTGAATTTATCACCTTTTGTGTTAAAAACTTCAACATTGTTGTTAACAACATTAATAGCTTTGTTCTGATTGTCTAGCTTCCTGTCAAGTTTTTCAGACTGAGCTTCATGCCTGGCAGACTGAGCTTCTTGCTTTGCAGACAGAGCTTTAATTTCTGCCGATTGAGTTTCTATCTTGCTAGACTGAGCCTTGATTTCGTTAATCAAAACATTCAATAAATCAGCTAAATTCTCGGAAACCAGAGGTTTTGCTTCCGTAGCGGGTGCCTCTTTAGTTGTCCCTCCGTATTCGTCATCAAGCGATTCAGATTTGATTATCACTTCCGATTCCGAAACATTTTCTAAAGTTTGTAATTCCATTACTGCTCTTTATTGCATCTCGGCGGTCGCGTCTTTCATGCTAGCCGCCTGCCCCTGAACAATGAGTTCCGCGGTGCGCGTTTCCCACTGTTCGACCGATTGTTCCTTATCCAAGCCTACCAAATTTCGGTAATTGTTGCCTTCACTCATTTTAATAACTTTCAATATAAATGCCAAATCTCAAAATAGTTAGGATTACTTCCACTGCTTATTCTAGCTGATGTAATGGCCTGTTCGTAACCAGTACTCTGTTACGAGATTTGCACAATAAAAAATTCGTGTCCAGAACAACTTCAAATCTGAAGATTGTCCTGTCATCAAGTCGCCACGTGTAACCTCCCCCTCACTTATCGACCTTAATGACAGTGAAAAATTAAACGGCGTGTACCTAATGGGAATTTGGGAAAAAGCACCGAAGTTTATCTGTCAGTAAAGAGGGAGGAAAGGGTTACATCTAAATGAAAGGAAAAATGCAAATGAAACTGGTGGAAATTAATTTTGAAAGGGGGTAAAGTTAATAAGTAAAGTAAATGTGCGGCCGTTACGTTAACAATTAAATAGCGGTAATTAGATATTTGAGATTTGGGGAAAATTACGGTCGCCAGTCCTATGGACAATTACTATAGTAACTGAAAAAGAAAGGTTTTTGCACATATAAGTAGCACTAGAACCGTGGCAACTGAAGGTTGATACGTGTAGTGTGCAAACTGAATGTTTGTCAGTAGTAATAACTTTCGCTACACTCTGACTTAATTTAGCAAAAGAATTAATAAAACCGGAAAATTGAAAGTTAATTTAGTGAGTGAAATTAATAGCGAGCTTAGTTTCTGAAGCACATCGAAATTCAGTAAAATACGGTTAGTCTTGGACTACCTCAACAATCATTTCAAAAGCTACTTGAATCTACGCAATTTAGAAATAAGAGATTTAACTTTGAACTTGAATTAAATGATTCTGAACGATTAACAATAGTAAACTTTAGTACATACCAAGCTGAGCTGCAGTCACAGGTAAGCTAAAATATGGTAACAAAACTCTCACTCTTAATTTGTGCTTGTGTAATCTAAATATTGTAGCCAGCTATGAATACTTTCACTGAACTCTGAAATTAAAGCAGTGAAATGGAATGATATTACTTTAATGCTGGCGTATGAATTTCAACGACACTCGGGTTCATTGTGGAAAAGGAAGGGATCGTACTTGGTAATGCACTTGGGACAATGAGCTACAATGGTTCATGCTGAGTTGCTGTATTTCAGTGATGCAACAGTTTTAAAAGCTGAGGTCTGCCATACAGTTCTAAAACTTTACGTGCTTCCATTCTTTCTTGTAGGTTGATTGAATGTTTGAAGCCGTCGATCGAGCAGGTGGCGACACTCACTCATTGTTGGCTGTCGCTGTTGCAGAAGCAGGATGTTGGAGCGCCTCCTTCTCGACACGGTCACCAGGCGAAACAGGCTCTTGATGTGCGCCAGGAAATGCTTCCCGTCTGCGACACCATGTCAGAAACTATCATAGCAAGTCGAGCGCAATTACATGCTGCCACACCAGAAAGCGCGGCAACTCGCGGGAGCGTCACACAACACACCTGCTCCACTGCCCTACTCCCGCCAGACCATCTCTGCCCGCGCTCCACGCGGCAGAGTTAACACTACCAAAGATCCTAAACACTTTGGTTCTCCACACGACCTATCGATGTAATAGTTCGACAGCATAGTTTTCCCTGAGCCAGACCCAGCCTAAAAATACAAATAATATTTACAAAACAAACCAATTATACATCGACATAAATGCATATATATATATATATATATATATATATATATATATATCCATATATATATATATATATATATATATATATATATATATATATATATATATATATATATATATATATATCCACGAACCTACTACGGTGTCATAGCAGGCGGAGAGGTGATACTCCGACGTGGCGCATGCCAGGTGGCAGATAGGGGGGTCCTCACCGGCTTGCCGGCGGACTTGGGCGAAATAAAATAGCTCTCGCGGACCAAACACACAACATCAAGAAATCCATTAGTGTCTGTTCTGGTATCCAGCGACTAGTGGTCTGCGTCTGTTTACCTAGTTGGTGCGGCAGTGAAATATGGCTTGATCTCAACAATCAAGTCTGCAATTACCGTGATCTTGTTAAAGGTCACCACAACCAACTTCAACTTGAAGTAATCATGATGGAACAAATGGAAAGAAATCCGCTACCCCAGGCCCCAGTCAACGGACTGGACTTTCCTGGTCATCGGATTCTGGGGGACCAGGAACATCATGAGGAGAAGAGTCGGAGCTTCTCAAAACCTCTTCGCAAGCACTACCTTGGCACTCTCAATGCAAACACTCTGTTCAAACTTGGAAAACTAAAACAACTGACAGACATGCTAGATAAATTTCACATCAAAATTCTTGCCATTCAAGAGACGCGCTTCGTAGATGAAAACCATTTCGACACAGAACATTACAGGATTTACAAAGGTAAACCTGCTGTCAGAAGAGGAACACCATTATTGTTTGGTACAGGGTTTGCAGTACACAAATCAGTCATGGGTAACATCATAGACTTCAATTCAATATCAGAACGTATCTCGACACTGTCCTTCAAATCAGGTAATAAAGCATACACAATTATCAACGCACATGCACCTACAAATGACCATAACAGAAAGAAGCCACCAGAAATTGAAGACTTCTGGGAAGACATGGAGGAAGTAACTAACAACGTACCAGAAAGACATGTGAAAATTCTAATGGGTGATTTCAATGCGCAGCTTGGTAAGGAGAGAAAATTCAGAGAAATAACAGGCCCATACTCAGCACATATTCGCACGAACAGAAATGGGGAACACCTCATAAAATATTGTCAAAACTTTAACCTCAAATTCATGTCAACACAATTTCAAAAACCAAGACGAAAACTTACAACATGGAAAGCACCAAACACAGTGTGGGGAGAATTTCAGATTGATCATGTGGCCATATCCAAGAAAAATTCGCGGGAAATTCTAAATGTCAGAACACGTAAAGGAGTCTTCGAGTCTGATCATTATTTGCTACAAGTTAAGATTAGGCCAATCCCAAGACTGAAACAGACAGCGCAAAACAAAATAGTCAAACCTGATCCGGAATACTTGAAGATAAACAGGGATAAAATCGTTGAAGAAATTAATAGGCATTCAATAGACACATGGACAGATATGGCGAAGGCAGTTCAGAAGACTATGTGCTGGGGACAACCACCTAGAAAACGCAAACATAGGTGGTGGAACGCAAATTGTGATGAAGCCATTGAGAGAAGAAAGCAAGCATGGGACAAGTTCAGTAGCTACAGAAATTCAGAAACATGGAAAGAATTTCACGAAGTTCAGAAACTAGCATCGAAGGAAATCAGAAGGGAAAAACGAGCATATGACAATAACAGACTAAAAGAAATTGAGGAAGATTTCAAAAGAAATAACACAAGAAATTTTTACAGAACTTTCAAAGAAAATATTAAGGGCTATCAACCCCCTAGCCTCTGCTTCCGAAGAACAGATGGATCCCTGGAAACAAACACTGGAAACAAACACAAAAGAAAACTGTAAAATTCTCAAACATTACTTTGATAAACTTCTTAATTGCAAAAAACCTACAGGAAAATTAACACTCCAAAAGACCACACCTAATGCCGATTCTGATCCACCCACAATAGAAGAGGTAGACGAAATCATAAAACAAATGAAAAATAACAGAGCTGCCAGAGAAGATGGTATTATCGCCAAGATCTGGAAACTCCAAGATGAAAACAACACCAAAAAAATCCATAAGATTATCTCCGAAATTTGGATCACAGAGAAAGTGCCAGAGGAATGGAAATGTGCATTGATCCATCCATTACATAAAAAGGGTGATAAGTCAGATCCAAACAATTACAGAGGCATTTCGCTAGTACCAGTTACATACAAAATTTTCTCTTAGGTGCTATTAAACAGACTAGAACCACAAGCAGATCTGCAAATTGGGGAATACCAGGCAGGCTTCAGAAAAGGGAGATCATGCATCGAACAGATCTGGAACTTGAGAACACTTTTGAAAGTCAGACAGGCAAGAAACACTGTAGTTACCTTTGTGGACTTTAAAAAAGCATATGATTCCATAGACAGACAGACACTCTTTGACGTGCTGGAAGAATATGGTATCGACAGAAAAACCAGGGCACTTATACAACAGACGCTTACAGACACTACCTCCAAGATTAAGTTCATGGGAGAAATTTCGGAACCCTTCCACATACACACAGGTGTCCGACATGGAGACGGGCTCTCACCAATCCTGTTCAACATGGTGTTAGACAAAATTATCAAGCAGTGAGAGGAACAAGTTAAAGGAATACAGCTGGGAAGAACACGTGAAACCAAAACAATCATAAAATGTCTGGCATTTGCAGATGATATAGCCATACTCAGCAATAATACACAGGAGACAAAGGAAGCACTGGAATGCTTGCATGAAATAGCTGCCAAAACAGGTCTGCAGGTACCTTACGAGAAGACACAATATATGGAACGACAGACCAACAATGTACACACCATGCATACTGTATATGGATCCGTAGAAAGAGTCGAAAAATTTAAGTATTTAGGGGAGTACATACAAATGGGAGGATCCAACAAGGCGGCTAACATGGAACGAACGAAGAAACTCCAGAAGGCATACAAACTCACATGGTCACATTATAATAAGAAAAGCATATCGAGGCAGGCCAAACTTAGTCACTACAAAACAGTTGTATTACCAGAAGCATTGTACGCGTCAGAAACAACCACAATTGGAGCATCAGGCATCATAGACACAGAAAAAATAGAACGCAAAATTCTCAGAAAAATATTTGGACCAATTCACAGAGATGGCATATGGATGAAGCGACCTACCAAAGAGATGTACCAGCACACTGACAGACTAACAGACGCGATCAGAAAACGCAGATTAACTTTCTATGGGCACATACAGAGAATGGACAACAACCGACTTACAAAGAAAATTTTTGATGTAGTAAACAGCTCAAGCAAGAAAACAAATTGGTATCATGAAATAGACGAAGACTTAAGGCAGATAGGGATGAACAGGCAAATGATAGGAGACAGGAAATACTTCAGAAACAAAGTTAGGAGTGCAAAATATATTGTAAAGGAGAGAAAGAAGACAGGAACATTATGGACAGAGCAAAGGAAACAGGAGCACAGCCAAAGGATGAAGAGATTTTGAGAAGAGAAGAGGAAGAAAGGAAAGAAGTGAAAATTGTGTCATCATGTGATTTTCGAGTTCAAACACTGTCCATAAGGGCAACAATGAAATGAATGAATGAATATATATATATACACTCCTGGAAATTGAAATAAGAACACCGTGAATTCATTGTCCCAGGAAGGGGAAACTTTATTGACACATTCCTGGGGTCAGATACATCACATGATCACACTGACAGAACCACAGGCACATAGACACAGGCAACAGAGCATGCACAATGTCGGCACTAGTACAGTGTATATCCACCTTTCGCAGGTTCTCCCATGGAGACGATCGTAGAGATGCTGGATGTAGTCCTGTGGAACGGCTTGCCATGCCATTTCCACCTGGCGCCTCAGTTTGACCAGCGTTCGTGCTGGACGTGCAGACCGCGTGAGACGACGCTTCATCCAGTCCCAAACATGCTCAATGGGGGACAGATCCGGAGATCTTGCTGGCCAGGGTAGTTGACTTACACCTTCTAGAGCACGTTGGGTGGCACGGGATACATGCGAACGTGCATTGTCCTGTTGGAACAGCAAGTTCCCTTGCCGGTCTAGGAATGGTAGAACGATGGGTTCGATGACGGTTTGGATGTACCGTGCACTATTCAGTGTCCCCTCGACGATCACCAGTGGTGTACGGCCAGTGTAGGAGATCGCTCCCCACACCATGATGCCGGGTGTTGGCCCTGTGTGCCTCGGTCGTATGCAGTCCTCATTGTGGCGCTCACCTGCACAGCGCCAAACACGCATACGACCATCATTGGCACCAAGGCAGAAGCGACTCTCATCGCTGAAGACGACACGTCTCCATTCGTCCCTCCATTCACTCCTGTCGCGACACCACTGGAGGCGGGCTGCACGATGTTGGGGCGTGAGCGGAAGACGGCCTAACGGTGTGCGGGACCGTAGCCCAGCTTCATGGAGACGGTTGCGAATGGTCCTCGCCGATAGCCCAGGAGCAACAGTGTCCCTAATTTGCTGGGAAGTGGCGGTGCGGTCCCCTACGGCACTGCGTAGGATCCTACGGTCTTGGCGTACATCCGTGCGTCGCTGCGGTCCGGTCCCAGGTCGACGGGCACGTGCACCTTCCGCCGACCACTGGCGACAACATCGATGTACTGTGGAGACCTCACGCCCCACGTGTTGAGCAATTCGGCGGTACGTCCACCCGGCCTCCCGCATGCCCACTATACGCCCTCGCTCAAAGTCTGTCAACTGCACATACGGTTCACGTCCACGCTGTTGCGGCATGCTACCAGTGTTAAAGACTGCGATGGAGTTCCGTATGCCACGGCAAACTGGCTGACACTGACGGCGGCGGTGCACAAATGCTGCGCAGCTAGCGCCATTCGACGGCCAACACCGCGGTTCCTGGTGTGTCTGCTGTGCCGTGCGTGTGATCATTGCTTGTACAGCCCTCTCGCAGTGTCCGGAGCAAGTATGGTGGGTCTGACACACCGGTGTCAATGTGTTCTTTTTTCCATTTCCAGGAGTATATATATATATATATATATATATATATATATATATATATATGTATATGTGTGTGTGTGTGTGTGTGTGTGTGTGTATGTATATATATATAAAACAATTACAATATATAAAGACACAGAAATGTCATATCTTCAGGTAGCAAAATAAGGAAAAAAAATTATAGTACAATAGATGGAAATAGGAAGATATGCATTTCCGGCATTACAAGCCCTCCTGTGAAACCTGTGGAACTAGCACTCCTGAGAGATAGATCTGTTGGTAGAGCACTTGCCCGCGAAAAGCAAAGGTCCCGAGATTAAGTCCTTGTCCTGCACAGAGTTTTAATCTGACATGGTGTTTCAGATCAGCGCTAACTCCGCTAGAGAGTGAAAATCTCATTCAGGAAACATCCCTCAGGCTGTGGCTAATCCATGTCTCAGCAATATCCTTTCTTTCAAGAGTGCTAGTTCTGCAGGTTTCGCAGGAGAGCTTCTGTAACGCTGTGAGGACGGGGCGTGATTCGTGCTAGGGTATCTCTGTTGGTAGAGCACTAGCCCGCAAATGGCAAAGGTCCCGATTTCGAGTCTCGGCCCGGCACACGGTTTTAATCTGCCAGGAATTTTCATATCAGTGCACACTCCGCTGCAGAGTGAAAATTTCATTCAGGTAGAGTGCTGGCAGGTGTACCTTGATGATTTATGCGTTCTAGAATTAACACAGAATGGACGTACTGCGCAGTTATGTATATGCATTGGTAATGATGCTCGCAAAATATAGAAAGGATGGTATAGCTATGATACTAAAACTTGGGAAACGTGCTGCCATATCATTAGCTGGTTATGCTATCAACTGTGATGCTGTACATCGGCAGTGTCTTTTCCATCAATTCCTTGGTACGCTGTTTATTATCACTTAATGATTGACTGACAGCGCTTGTTAGAGTTGGGGAAATGAGTTTTGTTGATGGGTTGCTATCACCGAAACAGTGATCGCGTACATGAGTGCAATATGAGGAATCAGTCGAAAGGGAATGCAGAGCCATAATCTATTCCGTCACTGTGACAGATGAGTTTAAATGTAGAGGTCGTCAATCACTTTCGAACATCAGTTCGGAAACTCCCAAAAACGCAGCCAAACACTTCTTGTTTCCTTATATTGTAACTGTCTTTTATTTAAAATCGTCCAGTGTGTGGGGTGTTATGGTAGCTGTCGTAACAACATGATTTACACCATGTGGTGTATAGTTTTCGGCGAGAGGCCGTTGATCAGATCGTCTTAATGTCAGTTTAGAACGTGACACTCGAAGTTCTGGCAGAAAAAGAAAATGTTCGGTAGTGTACAAAGGCGTGTTAGAACACAATGTTTCAAACAGTGACATAGGATCAGAGGGAGCATCCTTAGTGACTTACGGTATAGTCTGTGCGGTACAGTGATTATCCCACAGTACAGGTGGTGATACCTTAAACCGTTCTCCGCAATGGATCAAAATCTGCATATTTAATAGAATCGTCCCGCATAGGCAGAAGAAGCAGTTTGACAGATTAATTCGATGACGGACTAGGTAACCTATTAGGATTGCTTTTCTGGGAAGCATTGGGAAATCTCTCTCTCCGAGCTGGACCGCACCACATCTATGCGTCTTTGCGCCAGCATCGGTGCCTAGGTGACTTCTATATCGGATGAAGTTAGTGGAGCTTTTATAGCTCGTAATTGTTCTCTGTTAAGGGGTAGAAAATAACGATGACGGCATGCTGGGTTGATTTCTTTGAATGGACGCGGATCTGCTTCGGACTGTATTATCTGTATCTAGTTTGGATACGTACACATTGCGAGCATTTCCAGGGAACGGCCAAAACACAGTTCTGTTGCACTAACTCAGGTAATACTATTTCTACACATGTTGCAGAAAGTGGTGGATATGTCTTTCTCCCACTTCTGCTGAGTTCTGGACGAATATGGAACGATCACGTGCGGAGAGCTGTAGATATGGGAGCAGTACCAAGATGCGCAGGGGGTTACTTAAACCACATTCGAATTTTACTGTAGCAGCTAGGTTCGGGAAAGGTGACTCGTTTCGAGATATGTGAGTGCCAAAAATTTGGTTGAGTAGTGGTTGAAATCTTAAAGGAATTGTCAATAGGATCCAACGCAGGTATGTACTTGAATGGAAACACCAGATTCCAAATCATGGATGTTATTTCTCGTGGACAGCATCACACTAGAGATCTGAGAAGTAGTGTACGTTATCTCACGACTTCAATCAGCACTCCATCTACTACTGTTTGGTCTGATATTATATACTCCTGTGATTGCAGTCACAATATTTGTCTGAGCAAGAAACCACCTTATAAAATAAATAAAATATTAATTTATTGTATATGTATGATAGTGATTGGTTGTAATTAATATTTGCTTATCTGGAACGTGGACGTTTAATTATTTGGTATCAGACGCTTGACAATGGCTTTTTCGTAAATGCAATATTATTCGTAGTTGACCGTGAAATGTGATTCAAATAATCGGACTTCGTATTTAAATCGTTTCCAAAGACTGCTGCGGTAGGTGCGGACTCAAAATCTAAATCTCAATATTAGTATAATTTGCCAGCCATGTCAATACGCCATACAGAGATGACTGTCTACTAAACATAAAAAAAGTTTACACAGTTAGTTAAATCAGATATATTCAACGAATAAGCCTACAGTTAAATAATTCTACTTACTTTCATAAATATAAATTCTTTACACAATCGAGTGCCTAGTAAGATTGTAACTCGCAGTGTTCTTATATAACTTCAAATATGGCGGTGTGCCAGTTAATAAAATATACGTGATTCCCGCACCAGTGTTCTGCAAGACCACCTTCTTCTTAATTAAACATAAGAGTGTCATAATTTTATTTTGTTTTATCAGCGGCATAGCGCTGCAGTTCTGTGCCATAGGCTTTATTTATTTGTCAGAGATCAATTATTTAATTAAGATTTCGCGTTTCCGAGGAAACTCACGCACGGCATGCATATGTGCCTTTATATTGCCCCCTGAATCGCGAGGCGAAAGGACACACCTGCAGGCGAGCAATTTACCTAAAGGCACAAGAAAATCTATCTACAACTATTTACATGACATACATTATACAGTATATTACATACAAAATTTGAATGACGCGCGTGTGCCGTAAAACTTCTTATGTTGGCAAATAGAGTGCGCGCATGCGCAGAAGCGTCTGTGTGACTCCGGCACTGCCGTTATATCGTAAATTTAGATCACGCGGCACAGTATTGCAGTTCATATTATTCGTGTGCGCGCGCGTTTCTTAGTCGTTGCATAAAGGAAATATTCCAAAAAGATTACATATGAAGAGTACATTCTATGACAGGTAACTTAGTTTTAAAATTACACTATTTGTTATAATACTATACATCTTTAGATTGTTGAATGTTCTTAGTTACATAGTATTGCATTGAAATGCTTCAAAGGAAAATGTCTTTTTGTTTAAGGTGCGTTGACCTATACACATCGTGTCGTTATTACAGTTCATATTCATCTGCTGCACAATAATTTTTCACAGGTTAGTGTCGTCGTGGTAAAGTTTTTTGATCATAGTAACATCGCTGTATATCAACGTAATTGATACATAAGCATGTCCATTTCCTATTTCCATTATAGTCGTTGTAATGCAGTTCGTTGTGACAAAAAGCATTGTTTATAACAGATCAGACGTGACCCGTCGAGTAATTGGTCCACATGCAGTTCGTTTTCGATATTCCGTGGAAGCTTGGTTGCAGAACCTCGGACGGCACATAGCTGGCGTCGATCCTTGGACAGTCCAGGTAAGTGTGTCCGTTACATTTCGAGAAAATTCCATTCCATGAAGTTCCAACCAAAATTCTTCCACTCGTCGTGTTGTTTTCTGAACAGGCACGTTGTGACCATTTAATCCAGTTAACATCTTGAAGTTAGGTACTGTAGTAATGTCACTAGACGATGCACCAATTACGCACTTCACATTTTCAGTTTTTTTGCTGAATATAGCTCACCTAAATGTTCGTAGTTACTTATCAAAGAAATCGTTCATTGCGTTTACAAAGGTACGATGCATGATGAATGGCATTAACAGTTTCTTTCACATAGGTTTCTGCGTAGTTGCGTACTTAGTGATGTACGTTAATGTCCGTGAACAGTGGTTCACTACGCAATTTTTTTTAAGTTTTTCACATTTTGGCACTCGTTATCGCTCAAATTTTCACATAGTAATAGTTACATTATACATCATTAAAAAAAAAACATAAGTAATCATACATATACACGTCACATATTTTCTTAGCATAAACATAATACAGTTACACATAAACATGTTTAAATCATCATTACATAGCTATAAATTATTACATTGTGTCACATTTGATTACATGAATTGCAGATATTTACGTTCTCTTTAACAGTTTTGCTTGGATTTTATCGATGTTTTTTGTGATGTCATTCTGAAATTAAGATAGGTTAGACACAACATTCATTACATCCGTAGGCAAGACCAGGCGTTTTCACAACTCAATAAATATTCAAAATAATAAGAGACGGATAACTGTTAGATTCCTCGCGTTTTTGTGCATGTGTGTATAGCGTCTGTGTGGCCTTGGCTACTGGTAGATGCTTTTCTTGCTGAGAGATGTGCGTCTAATCTATTTCTCGAAGTAAAAGATCGCTTCACAGATGACGTCTGTCGGTTCGTCAGGTGTCATACCAAGTCAGTGGTACCTACAGTCACATATGTTCCGTGAAAAATTAATATATCATTCACTGCTACGTAATCATAAATTTCACCTTAATATTCAGTCTTCTTGGTAGTGCCGCGGCGTTGAAAGAAAAGTTCTTCTGTCTTCAACTACGTCACTGGTACAGCTGAAATGAAAATTTCTATACTACTTATTATCTGTGTTGTAGTAAACAGAGTTTTGCGAGTTGCTTAGCAATGTTTTCATGGGTATGACTTTGACATTATTTAGCATGAAATGCTCTAAGATCTCGGTGTGCGTATAGCCCAATAATTTTGTCGGTTCTAGGATGTTGTAACAGATACGCACCAGGATGCGGTATGTTAACAATAATATAAGGTCCTTCATATAGCAGACGCCACTTAGCATTGCGTCGTTTGAGTGCTACAGATTTATGATGAGTACGAAGTAGTAAAAGCATTCCTGCCTTAAATTTTTCTTTTCTTTTTATTATGTTTGTGTGATGTTTGTTTCGTATCTGTGCGTGATGTGTCAGTGTAGTCAATACTTCTTTTATTTTCTGTTCAGGTGTGATTTCCTTGTCTGACAACTTAGGTAATGGTTCTATCCATTGATCGTTCTGTTTGAAATTGAACATGATCTCGTTGGGTGCGTAATTTGTATTGTAAATATATAAGTTATTGTGTACGTCTTCAAAAAGACTTAGGTAGGACACCCAATTAGTATGTTTTGATGAAATATAGGTCCTCATGAATCGGTTTAGTTCTCGGAAAAGTCTCTCAGTCGCGTTACATTGTGGACTAAACCTTGAAATAAATATACTTTTAATGTTATTCTCCTTCAAGAAATTTCTCCGTTTGTACCCAGAGTAGTATGCTGCATTATCTGACAGAATTGCTTTAGGTTTTCCCACGTGCGTCAGGTAATCACTTGAGAATCTTCGTATTATAGCATTTGCAGTGGCGGATTTTAAAGCATAAAGTTTTACATGTTTAGAAAATATATCGTAAAAAGCTAAGATATATTTGACGCCTCCAGAGGTTGCTGGATGCGGTCCACTGATGTCAGTACACAGAATTTCCAGGGGTGTACTCGGTAAAATAGAATGTAAATCTGTTTTTGTGGATAAATTCTGAGGTTTTGATTTTTGACATATGACACATGTTTTCAGTTCCCTGTAAATTTTTCTTCTCATATTGCTAAAATAACACTATGTGCTGAGCTTTACCAAACACTTTTTCGTCCCATAATGACCCCAAACTAAGTGTGTGTGCCAAATCAAATTACGTTCAGACTCTTTGGGAATGCATACACACCAGTTAGTAACATTTGGATGTCGTCGATAAAATAATACATCATTGTGTAACTTGTAATACTTAGTCAAAGGATGATTGTCTTTTTCTGCCAGTAATGTTATTATCTTATACCTGTGAGGATCAGATTTTTGTAATTTAGCCATGTTTCTGCACATATCAATATAATATTGGTGATACTGCTTGTCTTGCATTTAAGAGAATCCTGTAGTCATTTATATTTTCTAAGTCACTGTTAGTTTCATTCATACCTTGTGGAAGTCTAGACAAAGTGTCGGCAATGGTGTTGTCCTTACCTTTTATGTACTTACTTTCAAAAGAGTAGTTCTGAAGAGTAACTGCCAATTGTGATAGTCTAGGATGTACAAGTTTACAAGTTAACAAAAATGTCAGGGCCTGGTGATCGGTATAAATTACTGTATGTTTTCCAAATAAATAATAATTAAATTTCTTGAATGCCCAGACCATGGAAAGTGTTTCTAACTCAGTAGTGGAGTATGTATGCTCACATTCACTTAGAGTACGACTTGCAAAACCAATAACTCTTATCTGTTCCTTTTCTATATTTTTTACAACTTGAAATAAGCAACAGCCCAAGCCAGAACATGAAGCGTCACAAGTCATACAAAAATCTAAATTGAAATCTGGATGACTCAATATGTTTGCATTCACTAAAGCATGTTTAATTGTATTAAAGTCATTCTGGCACTGTTCCGACCAAATCCAACCTTGATTCTTTCTGAGTAGATTTAGCAGATGTTTACTGTTCAAAAGTGGTTGTGGTAAAAAACGTCTGAAAAATGAACATAGCCCAAGGAATGATTTTAACTGCTTTTTTGTTCGAGGGTTAGGAAAGTTTCTGATAGCATCTAATTTACTGGGATCAGGACGTATGCCCTGTGAATTAATGATATGTCCTAGATATTTGATTTCACTGCAACCAAATTTTGATTTTCTAAGATTGGCTGTGACTCCAGCTTGTGCAAATTTTTCTAAAATTCTTTGAAGTGTGTCAATGTGTTCATTCCAAGAGTGTGTAGCTATCAATATATCATCTACATAGTGTGTGACTGTCTCAACTAAATCATCGCCAAGCACGGTATCCAGGGCTGTAATGAATACTCCAGAACTGACATTCAATCTGAAGGGTAGAACACAAAACTGTTAGGTTCGCCCCCCGAACATAAATGCAGTATATTTCCAAGAATCAGGAGTGATACCTACTTGCCAAAATGAATTAGCGAGATCTATTGTGGAAAAATATTTTGCATCTAGAAATTTCTGTAATTGCTCTTCTAAATTTTCGGGTTTTGTGTGAACCGGTAAAATTATTTCATTAATTGCTCGTGCGTCTAACACTAGCCTAATGCTACCATTTGGTTTTTTGACAACAAGTAGAGGACTACAGTAAGGTGGGGTGGATGGTTCAATGATGTTCCAGTCTAACATTTGTTTTAGTTCTTGCCACACAGCAGGTCGTTAAGAAAACGGTACGTTATATGTCTTGTGGTAGAAGATCTTGTGAGGCTTAACTTCAATCTTGTACACATATGTGTTGATAACACCTAATCGTTTGGTAAAAACTTGTAAATATTTGGATAACACTTCCTGCAATTTCATACGTTCATGTACACTGAGAGCTGTAGCTTCATTTATCTTATGATCAAGCAATGTTTTCAAGTCCATTAGCTCTTTGTCAGATGAGTGTGTTTGCATGTCTTGAATGTCATTGTCAAGTACTAACTGAACCTTGTACCCTGTACAGTGTTTGTCATGCTTTAGAGTTCTCCTGTCCAAATCAATAATAATTACACTGCCTTTATGATTTAAAATACATTTACCTTTGGAGAAGTCTATAATGCAGTCGTTTTCGCTCATAATATCTAATCCTAATATGCAATTTGTCACAAGGTTTTGTACAACCAGGAATGGCCATTGTACGGTTCCATTACCTATTTTAATGTTTACAAAAACTTGCTTCTTAACCCTACATGACTTATTACCTAGAGCAGTAGTTATTTTACAGTTTTGGGCGGGAAGCTCAGGCACAGGCTCCAATTCACACATCTTTTTATAGAAATTAAAAGACAAAACGCTCACAGCTGCACCTGTATCTAAGATAATAGTAGTTGCAATCCCACCTACTACACCAGTAGTAGATGCTAAAACAATTTCATTTGTGTTTGAACGACATTGTGTACTGTCTTGCAAAATTTCATCTCACATTTTCTCATTGTGGTTGTATCTTATAAACAAAACAGGTAGTTTTTGTTTAGAATTATTAGGCCAATCAATATTTTGTTGTTCAATGGTGGTGTCAAATAACTGATTAACATTGAAGTCGCCCCCCAAGAATTCTTCAGCCACAACCCGGGGCATAGAAGTGACTGTTTCTAGTTTGTTGGGTTAGCATTTGTATTAGGTACTGACAGAGATTGAGGTTGTGTATCAGATGTCACTTCTATTATATTCACATTCGGATATTGCCTGTTGTGATCTCCAAACTTTTGCAGTTGTTGTTGCAGTTGCGCATTATGACTTACCTTTCGGTCGTAAGGTATGCTCCAATTTTGTCCTGGTGGCTGCTGTGGTATAGCAGTGTTTGAATGAAAGTATTGATCGCTACGAGTCCAGCCTTGATGCTGTCTTGGCTCGTAGATATTATTATTTCTATTTCTGTTTGTGTTTTTGTTGTTACATTTGTATCCGTTGTTACCGTTGTTGTTATTACCGCGGTGCCTTTTGTATGGATTGCCGCATGAAGTGTTATTACTATTGTAACTGTTGTTTGTATTGGAATACGCGTGTTGATTTTGATTTCCGTATTGAGACGGCATGTGAGTTTGCTGTTTTTGCTGTACTGCGTATCCAACTGTGGGCGCGCGAGAATTGAGTTGGCAAGCCTGCATGTTTTGCATACTACTAGTATAAACATTGTTGCTGCTGTTTTACCGCACGAAGCGCTGATCTTCTAGTAACATTTCAACCGAATCTAAAGCTGTTAAAAAATAATCTGGATCGTCATCCGGAATATGTAAGAGTTTTTCTTTAATGTTGAAAGGCAATTTGGCCTTCAACGCACGGAGTATATCACGTGTTGCGACTGGTTCGTCCAAAAAATGTCCCATGTTCAAGTATTTTTCAAAATATCTACGTAAGTTACCATTTTTACTGTTAAAAGTTTCAGGTTCTAAAATTTGTCTTCTGAGTCGCTCCTGGACGGATTGCGACCAGAATTTGTTCAGAAAGGCACGCTCAAACTCACTGTACGTGGTACATACGTCAGCTTGACTGTATACCCAGACAGCTGCATCGCCTTGGATATAACCGACAATATATGAAATCTTTTTCCGGTCACTCCAAGTGCGTGGAAATGCGTTACTAAAAGATTTAAGAAAAATCACCGGATGAATGGTTCGTTTTTCTGGGATAAAAGTGTGAAATTGCCTGTGTTTTATTAAGCTTTCTTCTTCCTTTGCATTATGATATGGATTTGTTCCACTGTAATTACTGTAATGTTCAGATGGCGAGTAATTACGATAATGTTGCTGTGGTTTACCATGATAATAGCTTGTGTTTGTGTTTGCACGTCGTGGTATGTGTTGTAGTCGTGGTGTGTTTTGTTCTTGTGTGTTTGTTGTCGTGTGCGGTATGTGTGCGTCATACTCGAATGTATATTGGTTTTTGAACTGTACATTTTGACTGATATTTTCGTTACATTCAGACTGTGGTTGATCGGTGAATTGTCTCATGGGTGCAGTGACGGATTGTACTGCGTCACTAATCAGCTGTTTGTTATTAGTGATGTGTTCCGCTACGGAGTCGTGCACAATTGTTGGTAAATTTTCACGTATGCATCTATCAAAATGTTTGTCTTTGCTCTCTACCCAATCATGAAATTCTTTATTAATATTTTGAAAATGAGCTGTGGCATCAGATTGTAATCTGTCAGTCAGTTGTTGTTCAACATCGCCAAATTTATTCTGCACTTCAGTAATTCGTTTATCAAGGTTGTCATGTACTGAAGGATATGTTTGAATTTGTTCAGTAAGAGCTTCACACTTGACATTAAGGTTTTTTACTTGTGTCTGTAAAAGTGCCACTTCATTTGTAGTCTTTTCTTGTCTCGTATTAAGCTTGGAAAATTTCGTACTGAGTTCAGTCATCTGTTTGGTCAGTGTGGCGTCTATAAGTTCCACACGTTTACATAAAGTGTCATTATATGCCTTGATTGCTATGAGGTCAGATTTAATTTCGTCATTTTGTGTCTTTAAGGTTGTCAGGGTTTCCGCGTTCTGCATCCTTAAGGTTGCCATATTTTCTGCGTTTTGTTTCATTAGCGTTTGTAACATGTTGGCAATGTTTACTGTTTGCAAGGTCTCTGCCCCCGCCGCGTCATTAGACGTGACGTCATGTATTAACATGGGCTCTGACTGAGACTTTGAAATTTTTGTGGTGGACGGCCTATTGTCAAAATTTCCATTAACACTTGCGTCAATATTTGATGAATCGTCACTACCGGTTGCTGTCGTAAAGTCATTTTCTAACATTTGTCTCTCATCCGAGTCGGATTGCGTCTGAATAGTATGTCTTTGCTGTTCCATCTTTGCATATTGTTTTCTAGTTACGACCATGCCACACGTAAGATATGCTTCGAGAAAATAAAGTTTGACACTGGTTTTAGAATAAAATGCAGTTGAACATGAATCGCTCGTAGCAACAAAGGCTGTTTGTTAATTTAAAAATGTAAACTGAATATCGGATTATTCTTAATGGCTGCTGGCCATGTTACAACGTATCGTACAAAAGTCGGCCATATTGTACACTCGTGTATTGGTATTGTTGCAGAACTTATTGTTTAAGGAAAGGCACTGAGAATGAAATTTATCACTGAAAACTGCTACGCGCGAAAGAAATACTGCAGAATCTACTGAAGAGCTAATACACTGAATTATGCGTCTGGTCAAGCCTGCGAATGCAAAGATGCTGCGTCGTACCTTATTTTGCTGGAAGCTTCGTTGCGTCTTCCCGCAAAATTTTAGAATTGGAAAATATCTTCAGATTTTTGTTATTTCTCATATATTCACGTCCAGGTCCAGAAAGTTGATTTTTCACATGAAACAAAGAGAACAATGTAACAAATGACAAAATAACAAGTCCGACACGCAGTCGCCAATATAAAATAAATAAAATATTAATTTATTGTATATGTATGATACTGATTGGTTGTAATTAATATTTGCTTATCTGGAACGCGGACGTTTAATTATTTGGTATCAGACGCTTGACAATGGCTTTTTCGTAAATGCAATGTTATTCGTTGTTGACCGTGAAATGTGATTCAAATAATCGGACTTCGTATTTAAATCGTTTCCAAAGACTGCTGCGATAGGTGCGGACTCACAATCTAAATCTCAATATTAGTATAATTTGCCAGCCATGTCAATATGCCGTACAGAGATGACTGTCTACTAAACGTAAAAAATGTTTACACAGTTAATTAAATCAGATATATTCAACGAATAAGCCTACAGTTAAATAATTCTACTTACTTTCATAAATATAAATTCTTTACATATTCGAGTGCCTAGTAAGATTGTAACTCGCAGTGTTCTTATATAACTTCAAATATGGCGGTGTGCCAGTTAATAAAATATACGTGCTTCCCGCACCAGTGTTCTGCAAGACCACCTTCTTCTTAATCAAACATAAGAGTATCATAATTGAATTTTGTTTTATCAGCGGCATAGCGCTGCAGTTCTGTGCCATAGGCTTTATTTATTTGTCAGAGATCAATTATTTAATTAAGATTTCGCGTTTCCGAGGAAACTCACGCACGGCATGCAAATGTGCCTTTATAACCTCATTCAGAAGTAATGTCGTAACTCGATTTGTAAAGCGGGTAAAGCTTTTAACATTGATACTTGTATGCATCTGTAGAAACAAGACCGCCTGTGACAGCGAGAGGAACAGTATGTCATGTCTTAAGAATGGTACCGATATTTCTATTTCCAGGGCCATAGCTGTCAACAGGGTGTATTTCCGATACTTCGCTCATTGTCGAATGTCGTTCAACTGAGACCACGATAGTAACATTTAGATGTAATTACAGAGATGAAATACATTTGTGACCGACTTCTTAGGATGATTTATTCTACCTGTACGTGCTCGGCCTGCAGCATCGGTGAACTTTGCGGGGCAGATTTACGTTTCCCTTTAACGGTCAGAATGTGGAGGCCTGTTGGAGTGTAGGAATGTAGATGAATTAAGGTGTTCTCCTCTAGACTACCGAATAGTGAAGTAATACTTAGTATGCGTTGGACAGCTTTCGTGATCACTTCGAAATTTGAGACTGAATATGGAGGTGTGTTTGCGCTGGACGAATATTCCCTCCCATGTAAATTGCTCGGCTGACTGCTTCTGTACATTTCGCGCCATTACTTAGTTGAGAGAAGCTCGATTGTGGGGTGTGCATCTAGCATGTGGAAGACACATTTGCCGGTTCTCTAGACATGAGAAACACATTATTTGACCTTGCAAATTAATGGGATGATGACGGATCTGTTACATCACCGAGACCGGTATTTCGGGATGGAAATATTATTTTTCGCCTGTTTGTTGCTGAAGTATCGGGTTTGTATATAAAATAAATCCCAGTCTGTATCTTCTGAATTGTGTTGCGTGAGCGATCGGTAGGATACTACTGTGTGTGAACCATGCGAAGTTAAATATGGTCTTGTAATCCCATAGTCTGGACCAGGACCAGACCACTACCGGACCAGAAACAGTAACACATTCGTACCAATTGGGGGGTGGGGGGGGGCAGCAAGCCAGTCTTTGCACAACAGTTCTGAGATTCTGTTCGATCCATTGACGGCTTTCTGTTCTAAAAGGGATAATTTTGTATGGTGGAGGTAATGAGCTGTATGTTTACAACGTCGACACTGCTCATTGTGATATATTGCTGGGTTAGAGATCGGTTTCATGCTCTAATGTTCAAGCTGCTGTCCACACTAGGAGAGCAGTGTAATTGAGTAAGAGTCTTTCCGTGTTTAACTATATGTATGGCACTTTGCGACTTTATTGCCGCTGAATGTCACGTCTGTAGAAAGAAAGAAAAGGCTGACAATCTTCCCTAGGCCTGAGGAGCATCGTGACATATAGCCAGTGTGTGTGTACGCATACCATTATTTTTTGGATGCTGTACAGATATAAATTAAACTGCAGTGTTTGCGGCTTACGTTGTATAAAATGTGTATGTACTGATTTGTAAACTTACTGTAGTTTATGTTGTAGAATGACTAGAGAATATGACTCTGTGTCTTATAGAGAGGGACGTATAGATTCAGCACATCGATAATCGCGAGGGTATGAGAGAGATTTTTTTTAGTGGAAACTTATGTGCGATATACATACTGAGATGTGTACCAGAAGCTCAGCTGTCAAGAGTAGACATTACCTGTACATCGATTGGTGTCAGACTGTAGCAGCAATCGTAATATGTAATTGTATTTACACTGGTAAATATCATCCTGGCTTCCAATATTCTTGTGAGTCTCATATGTATTTGATGATCTCTACTACTTTGGTGGTTTAACTGTCAATGCAATTAAGCGATCTGTACAAAATAATTTTACCGCTGAAAAATAACAGGTGGTTGGTGCTTCGATACCGGTGTTATCAGTAATTCAGCGGGTAATTTTGATAAGAGCCAATCATAATGCTCGATTCATTCACAAGATATTCTTTGTGCTGAGATATAAGAGTCACTACAAAGTGATTAGAATGTTTGCGTATGTTGAGAGCAGGAAGGGTAACATGTGATGGACTGTGTTATTATGCACTATTTTAGTAAAAGGTTCTGTTAGGATAAGAATTTCCGTGCATACAAGTCAAGACATCGGCAAAGCTCTTACGAAAGCGAATGTTAACTATTTCTGGGACACAATACAATTTCCGAGAGGTAGACTTGGCTCTTATTTTACGTAACCATGTGACATCAGTGTGACATCGAGAATGTTGCTAGATGCGCTTGCACTGATATGTAGTTATGTGCGGTGATGCGTCAACCACACGTCACGCATGGCCTGTTAGAATCACTAGGGGAAAAGCAGCCTGTGCTATTTTGGAACGTATTTCTGCAGAATCACTTGGCAATTAGCTCTTCACCGGACCGCAAGTAGAGGGAGGTTTCACACCAGCAGCAGCGAACACGAGCGTGTGCGACACAACTAGGAGGGTCTGCACTTTGGAAATAGGTCTTCGCTCCCGTCTGCTCACATCATCAACGGTTCTAAGATGATTACGTATTTCGAGAGGAATTGTGGTACCAAGTATGAAAGGGATGTTGGCGCCTCATGCTTGGGAGACAGCTTTGCGTGATATGAATGCAGACGGCTGCGTCACATCGCTGGGGCTGCCTGTAGCCTCCTGTGCAGTCTAGTGGACAGCGTATGGTGGATCGTGCTTGCAAGCATTGATTGCGTGTCTGTTACATTATCTTGTGAGCAAGTGTGTAGGCTGTGCTCTTCATTATTTGGACAGTTAATGATTTCGTGTATGCACATCTGTGTCCTGCATTATTTAGGAGGAGTTTGCATGACTGTACTGAAATGGTTTCGGTAATTTTGGAGTTATTTGAGTGTCTGCAGAGCGTTATTTAGGAGTTGTTTACAGATCTGTGGGCTGTGAGGCATGACCCCAAGCATGTCAGAGTTAGTCTTTTGTATCAGTGTGGTAAATATACCCCATCCCTAATTAAAATGTTACAAAACAAACAAATGGTTAAATTGGCTCTGAGCAATATGTGACTTAACACCTGAGTTCATCAGTCCCCTAGAACTTAGAACTATTTTAACGTAACTAATCTAAGTACATCACACACATCCATGCCCGAGGCAGGATTCGAACCTGCGACCGTAGCGGTCGCGCGGTTCCAGTCTGAAGCGTCTGCAACTGCTCAGTCACACCGGCCGGTAACACAAAACATATAGAGTACACTCCTTCCTTACTCTACCAGGCAACCCAGCACAGGCTGAGTCATTTTCGCCCCATTTTCCCCCTCCAGACCCCCATCTTGGTTTATGCCACAGGAAGTATGATAGCACACCCTGGTAGCAGCACTGTGTACTAGGTCAGTTGGACTCTACATCTCATGGTGAAGACACCCGCGATTTTCCCCCGCCATCTAGGATTACGTCATGGATGAGAGCAACCTCTGATTGCAGTAGTGTGTAGTAGGTCCAGACCTACCTGGATAATGGTACTTGCATCATTAGCTGCTATTTTGGATTAAGTCATGGAACATATAATAGCACCATCTGTTGATGGTACTGAGTACTATGTCAGTTCGGCTCTGGTCCTTGTGGCGAGCACACTGGATGGCGGTTGTGGCTCTTTCTGTTTAAATAAAGACTGGTGCATGATTTCGATAGTTGACGATTGGCCAGAATTTTTGCAGAGCCTTTTAGATGGATTATTATTTGGACCATTTACGAGTTTTTTACCTCTCTGGAGAGGTTTGCAGGTCTGTAGCCTTTGCAATGTGTTATTTTGACAGGTTACAATTATCAAGCTGATGTGTAGTGCATTACAGACGAGTTATTTAGGAGTAGTGTGTAGGTCTGTATGTTGTGTGGCATGTCAGAGTGTGTGTTCTGTATCACTGTGGTAAATATACTCCATACCTAAATGAATTGCTCCAAAATAAATAAAGTACACTCCTTCCTCTCTCCACCAGCCCAGTGCATTCTGAGTCCTTTTCCCACTAATCCCTTGTAAGAGGTGGCAGTCAGGTGAGTTAGGTTAGTATATGTGAGCTTTGTTTCCCACAATTTTCTTAGGTTGGTAAAGCAACAAATGACCTTTCTTTACTGCCAAACTTCAAACATGGAGCCAGTTCCTAGAAAGAGGTTGTGGTCAGGAGACTTATGTTAGTGGGGGTAGTACAAGTAACCTATCTTCCTGGGATTATCTTAGGTTGGTAGAGGTGAGATGCATTATAGGGTTGGAATTTGAATTTATGGTTCAAATGGCTCTGAGCACTATGGGACTTAACTTCTGAGGTCATCAGTCCCCTAGAACGTAGAACTACTTAAACCTAACTAACCTAAGGACATCACACACATCCATACCTGAGGCAGGATTCGAACCTGCGGCCATAGCGGTCGCGCGGTTCCAGAATGTAGCGCCTAGAACCGCTCGGCCACCCTGGCCGGCAATTTGAATTTCCAGCCATTTCTCTGGAGTGGGGAGAGGAGGGGTGTTAGGTTAGTGGAGTTTGCCCAATTGCCCCATCTTCCCGCCAAAGTTCAAACTTCCTGCCAAAATCAGCCCTCTTTAATGTTGTCATGACCGCCATCTTAGATGATATCATGTACTGTTGCCAAGACTCCAAACCGCCATCTTTGATGGCGTCATTGCCGCCATCTTGGATACATCTGGCAACAATGCAGAGTGGCTCAGTGCCACTCTTCTCCCAATACTGACATACATTAGTATCCAGTATAATATTGACTAATGATGACTTAAGGTGACAGGCAAGTGGCGTGGCCTCCGGCACTCAACACCATCTGTGACATAGTAAATACTCGATATCAGTGGGTAGTATTCATAGTTCCTCCCCCGTGCCATCGTGTGTACACGTTACGGAATACTTTTTTTTTTGTTGAGGATGTGTTCTACATCAGATGGAAACCGGTCATTAGTTGTGAATGAAAGACTAGTTATGTATTCAAAATTGTCCTATGTAGTTCATTGTGATCACTGCTATACTACATGTGTTTACAAAGAGACTCCTCAGGGATTTTAAATCGACAATAATGAGTCATCGCACAATAAAAACAGCTGAGTGGATGTAAATCAGTAATAAAATAGGCTTTGTTCCCCACAAAAAACTGAGTTAGTATTTATCGGTAACCTACACATCGTCTACCAACGATCATGGTAACATCAGCCTGTACAAAGCTGGGAAAATACATGCCCTTCCTACCCCTCACGACCCGAGAAGGTGACAGTTAGTTTATTATACCACCACTATGCAGAGTGACTTCAGACATGTATTTGGTCTGTAATCTCATTAACTAGATTATAATTGTCTTCAGTGACGAGCTCTGCTTGGAATTAAGCCCATATGACCAGAGGAGACTTTTCTGGAGACACCCCACAGTGGGACACCAACCTGAGTATTTACTGTCATAAACAGTCTTGATCACCACTTATTTATTCCGGTGACCGGTTTCGACCACTACTGTGGTCATCTTCAGATAAATTGTGATCAAGACTGTTTTTGATAGTAAATATTTGTAACAGCTTTGATCACTGTTCACTTGCGCTATGTATTCAAAAGCAACCAACCTGAGTGTGGCTCACAATACCGTCTGACAACCAGAAGTGATAATCTGGTGTGCTATTCCTTTTCATAGTGGGACCCCTTTGGTTGTCATCCCCACCACACTTACAGCACCGCGGAACGTCAACGATATCCTAAGCCGCGTTTTGTTGCCACTCCTGATAAGCCATCCTGGGCCATGCCCGTCTGCACAGGGAGAAAGTTTCTACTTCTTTTCTTAATGCTTGCCAAACCCTACCTAGGGCAACAAAGTTCGCCGGATCTCCCCAAACTGAGAACGTTTGGAGAATTATGCCTTCGGGCCGACATCCAGCTAGGAATTTTGACGATCTAACGCACCAATTAGACAGACTTTAGTACGATGTCCCTCGGGAGGACATCTAACAACTCCATGAATCATTGCCAAGTTAAATAACTGCTCTCACAAGGGCCACAAGAGGACCAGCGCGTCATTCACTTGCTCAATTTGTGAAGCCCTTTTTCTTGAAAAAAAAATCATCAAATGTTTCTGAAACTGTAATTATATATTTCTCTGTAGATGTACACCACATCCGTCGATTTCCATAACATTAGCATGGTTCCTTGGTGGTGCGTCTTTTTCTTTTAACTTACCGTGTATTTCTGAGTATATCTTTGACTTGCGTAGTAGAGTCGTAGTTTCACTCTAGGAACAGTTCTACCAGTTTCTAAATTTCTGTAACTTAATTATGGCACAAACTTTTTACTTGCAAGGATTTTCTTATACGGCAAAAATTGTGAAACTCTTTAATTACAAGGCTTGTGGAAGCATCTACAAATCATTTACGTTTAAGTTCGGACCATTATTATGTATAGACAGAACGTGCTAGAATTGCTTGAAATTATATAAAGCAAAATTGTAACACATAAATATGTACTTATTTCAGGCCGCCGTTGGTGAAATTGAAAAGCTAGAGGTTGAAACGTAGGACCTATAAATGCAGGTAAAATTTATTTTCTGAAGTTTCACGTAGACGATTGTAACCTAAAAATTAACAGACGTAATGTCACAAGCAACTGAGGATAGCAGTACAACAAAAGATATTCCTGTAATAAATACCTACCTTTTTAAATGTATCTAAGTTCCGTAAGAGATAATGGCTTTGAAGCTCTAAGAGCAGTCATGCTTTCAGACTAAATTATGGAAAATTAACGTAAACTGTAGACAATAAGGACATAATCACAAGCTTGGACGTAAGTATTGTTTCAGTTATTAGTAATTAAAATAGGTATTCGTTTTTTATGTCCGACTAAAAACACACGGTGATAATGAAAGAAATGTTTGAAACCATGTTTCTACTTTAAAAACAATAACGCAAAATTTTTTTCCGAACCACTGTAGTGTGGTGGTACAGCAACCTCATATTGTCATTGATACTGAAAGATAATCCTAGGTTTTATAGTGATAAATTAAAAACACCAGTTCGCTTTTGTTCTACAATACTACTTTTATTGTTAACCGGTTTTCTGCTTACAAGGCCATCTTCAGACATCTACTGAGTATTTTCACCAAAGAAGTTTCAATGTTTGCAAACAACATTGGAAGAGAAGTAACACATCTACACTGCAGTAGAAACATACAGTAAGTAACATCTTTGACAGTGTGGTGGTAATGCAATGAAAAAGTAGAAATTGAACAGTACATAAATAACAGCGGGCTAGACAGGAAAACCTTTAACACAAAATAGGAACAGCATGTCTGTATAACAGTTTGTATTAATAGACAAAACTAATAATATAAAATTAGTACTAGAGAAGGCTATATCAGGAGGAATGAAACCTTGAGAGTGATACACAAACCAATTGAAAGAAGACACAATTATCAATGTAACTACAGAATACATAAGGAACTTAAGCAATATCAATAACATAAGCAGAAATAAATGAAAGCAGGAAAATAGATGCGCTTGAGGGAACCTACAGTAAATGTAATCTTTGGGAGTGTGATGGTACTGCATTTTAACATTACATTAAAATCAAAACAGTGGCTGTGTAACAGTTTGCATTAAATAAATGAACAAAGTAAAATATGAACAATATTGATGAGACAACTACAAGGGGTGTTAAACATGGACACTAATACAAGTACCAGTCAAAAGAAAGCCTTAACTATTGAAACTACAGGCTATATGGAATTCAAAGACAACATCAACAAACAAAAGAAATTAATGAATACAGGAAAATAGGAATATGTAGGAACAGACAGTGTGGGAAGTATCGAACAACAGAAAAGATTACATAAAGTTTAGGAAAGGGGAAGTGTTGAGCTGTGCCTGGTCATTTAGGATTAGATGAGGCCTGTCAGCAAGATGTTTGTTCATTTCCAGGGCTTCCAGCAGGTTGAGTTTATGGCCTTTGTTTGCTAGGTGAAGTACAGGGGGCATCGGTTGGTATTGTGACCCTCACTCAGTACATGCTCAGCAAATGCAGAGTCTAAATTTTGCAACATCCAACTGCGTTCATGTTTAGCCAGCCTAGTTGCTATGTCTCTGCCTGACTGACCAATGTAATACTTGTTACAATCAGAACAGAAGATTTTGTATACACCACTGTTGGCTAATAAATGGATCTTATCTTTGCTATTAAAAACACACTGGCCTGTCGTGTTGCTGACATAGTAGGAAAGCCTACACTTGCAGGATTTCAGTGCTTTGGCTACAATCTGTGATACCTCACCTAGAAATGGTAGTGTACACCATTTCTTGCAGACAGTGGATGGGGAAGCAAGTGGGGCATAGAGGAGGGGTATAATTTTCCGTTTTTGTTTCCTGTGCAAGATGTGGTCAATAAGAACTGGGTTGTAGCCATTGGCTGTGACAATACATTTTATTGTATCTAACTCTGCTTTAAAATCAACTCTGGACATGGGGATAGATTTGAGACGTTGTACCATTGAGTGGAAAACTGCATGTTTGTGAGCTATTTGGTGTTGTGAGCAAAAAGGTATTACTGTGCCTGTAGTTGTAGTTTTTCTGTAAATTTTGAAATAATGTGTGTGTGTGTGTGTGTACTGATGTCAGTGGTGAGATCTAAGAAGTTTATGGATTTGTTGCCGGTCTCCATTGTGAACTGGATATTTGTATGTTGACTGTTTAGGTTTTTCAAAAATTTGTTGAGTTGTCTTGTAGTACCAGTCCACATAAGAAGGAGATCATCTACATACCTAAACCAGTATTTGATATTTGCTCTCAAAGGTTCTGTTTCTAGAAAATTTTGTTCAAAATGGTACATAAATATTTCAGTCAACAGTTGACTAAGAGGGAAACCCATAGCTAAGCCATCTAATTGTTTATAAAGAGTCCCTTGGAGCAAACTGGTGCTTTTCATTCATTATAATGTTGTTGTACCAAGAACCGACGGAGGATTCTGTTAACATTTTCCAGTGCTCATCATAGGCTCAAAAATGACACGTTTCACCCGGGTGGGGCATCATCAGGTTATGAGGGTCATCAGTCATAGTAATGTAGAGTAAGACCATGCTGATAAAATGTACACATGGCCCCAGACAGAGTACCGTGGGGTATCGGCGCATACATTGTAAGTAGGCTGTTTAGATTTTTATATGGATAATGCCACGTAGCGCTCTGTATGAAAATCACTGGCTGTGCTGTGTGCAGTCTGTGGCTAGTTTGCATTGTTGTCTGCCATTGTAGAGGGGCAGCTGGATGTGAACAGCAGATTGCGTTGGGCAGTTGGAGGTGAGCCGCCAGCAGTGGTGGACGTGGGGAGAGAGATGGCGGAGTTTTGATAATCTGTAAGACTGAATGTCAATTATGAATATTAAGGTAAATACATTGTTTGTTCTCTATTAATATCTTTCATTTGCTAACTATCCCTATCAGTAGTTAGTACCTTCAGTGGTTTGAATCTTTTATTTAGCTGGCAATAGTGGCGCTCGCTGTTTTGCAGTAGCTTGAGTAGCGAAGATTTTTGTGAGGTAAGTGATTTGTAAAAGGTATAGGTTAAAGTTAGTCAGGGCCATTGTTTTGTAGTGGTTATTGAAAGTCAGATTGCGTTGCGCTAAATAATATTGTGTGTCAGGTTAAGCACAGGCTTGTATAATTGTTCTAAGTGGACGTTTCACATGTAAAATTGTTCAAAGGGGACGTTTCATATGGCGACCCTGCCAGGATTCGAACCTGGAATCTTCTGATTTTTTTCTTGTAGTTTGTGTAATTAGTGTAGATTTTGTTTATTGCTAGTGCGTAATTGTAGAGGGAATCTCCTTTGTAGTTGCAGCCTTTCATTGTTGTACTGTAAAACAGTTGTGGCATGCATGTAGATTTGCACCAAGTATTTCGCAGCTGCAATTAACTAGATATTATTTTCAGTGCTATGTTAATGTGTTCTCCTATTTTTGCTCTTCAAATTGTGTTTTTCTGTGTTATCGTGTGAAATATTGTCACAATAATGGCGTGTGAAAAACGTAACACTCGGCTCCAAAGTAAACTGAGAAACGACAGTGAAGACGAAAGCAATGTGTTAGCGCCACTGTGTAATGAGTTAACTAATGTTCAAAGTAGTAATTTGGTAACTGTGCATAGGGAAATGGAGCGGACGTCAAACAATGGCGTAGACAGTCAAACAGGTAGTGAACAGGGAAGCATTATCGATCGGTCGGTCGGCAACAGCTCGCCTCAGGAATCCGAAATGATAGGACACAATATTGCAAATACTGTAGATTCAGGTTTTGCGTCCTCACCGTTTTCTCAAATAAGTCAAGACACATTTTCAGCTTGTCAAAATGTGAATGTTGCCGGCGCAAATGCACTGCCGAAAAGAGTAGAGGAACAGATTCCAGACACTAATGCATTGTTATTACAACTAATGCAACAAATGGAACAAAATCAGAGACAAACACAGCAAAAGCTTCAAAAGTTAGACACAATGGAACAAAATCTTAAAAAGTTAGACACAGTGGAACAAAATCTTAAAAAGTTAGACACAGTGGAACAAAATCTTCAAAAGTTAGACACAATGGAACAAAATCTTCGGAAGTTAGACACCACACTTGAACAAACACGTGAAGATCTAACTACTGAGTTACATAACATTGAATCGAAATGCCAAAAAGTCTGTAATGACGTAAAAACACAAATTTGTGAGCATTTTCAGCCTATTTTTTCGCGGCATGAAAATGCATTACAGAATCACGAAGCAGCCATAAAAGAGCTGCAAACTATTGTTCATGAAAATCATGAGACCTTGCAAGCTAAAATGGACTCAGTTGCATCTACCGATTCGGTTACGCAACTTGCAAAAACTCAGGAAAACTTAAAGGACACAGTAGAAAGACACATGGGGGAAATTAGTTCATTATCAGAGAAAGTAGCCGAACTTTCGGATCAGGTCACTAACTTATCTACAAAGGTAGATGATGATCTGAATGACACAAGACCCATAGCCTTCACTGACACAGAAGAGTATGAACAAATTAGAAAATTCAAACAAAATCAAAATAAAATCAACACACAGTACAAAAGAGAAATGCGGGAATTACAAGATCAGCTGACACAGGTAATACAAGAATTACATATTTCAGAGGATACTCGCGCTCCAACACGGGAAGAGGAACTTAGAAATACGGAAAAGCCACAAAATAATAGCACAGGGCATTTCGGTAATTATGAAAGAAATTGGCAAGGTACACCGAATTTTGAGATGGAACCGCCGAAACGACGTGACAATGACCGACATGCTACTCGCCGACACGATGATTTTGACTATAAGCTGTTCATTACTACACGTAAATTCAAAACATTTAAGAATTCTGGCAACGACATTCATCCACAAGCATGGCTCCATCAATTCTCTCATTGTTTTCCTCCCAACTGGTCATTAGAACACAGGTTAGAATTTATGTGTGGCTACTTAGAGAATGAACCAGCTGTAAGAATGCGATCGGTCATTCACGATTGCCACAGTGAAGGAGAATTTTACCATGCCTTCCTCTCAGCATATTGGTCTCAAGCCACACAAGACCGCGTAAAACATAGCATCATGATGATGAAACACTTTGAACAATCTGAATTTTCCAGTCTTGTCAAATATTTTGAAGACATGTTGCACAAGAATCAGTACCTATCAAACCCATACAGCCCCTCAGAACTCATCCGCATTTGCTTAATCAAACTGCCTGAACATTTACGACATATTATTTTGGCAGGACGTTGCAAAGACGACATTGAAGCTTTTCAGGGATTGTTACAAGAACTGGAAATTGACACAGACAGTCGCGGGATGCGAAAACAGGAAAACAATCACTACAGGTCACATCCGTCACAATTCCGTGACGACAGAAACAATAAATGGCCACGACAAACCTATTCTTACAACGTAAATCGTGACCAAAACAGACACCAACCATATGACAACCACTGGCAGAGTAATAGTTACAGGGAAAGATCACCTTTCCGCGGTAATGACTATCACAGAGACAATCAGAGAAACAGACAATATGGGAACCAATATAACTATTATCAAGGGAGACAGAATAACTTTAGACGCAACGGTCCAGCACGCAGTGACGACTCAGGCAGAAATTCTCCACCACATGACCGACAAGAAAGAAACTATCGAACCTACCGACATGACGACAGACGATATGATCGTAACGACAGACCTGAATTGCATCAGAACTGGCGAGTTTTAAACAGAGCTGGGCCCTCTGGGCAAGGCGAATTTGTGGAAGTTAGGTCTCCAAATCCCAATAACGACGCGCGCCAACAAAGAGACAATAGGCGATGACTCACACCGCTGGCAGCCACAATATGTACTTATGAAACTGATGACGCTGCTACCGTAGCTAGTAATTACGTAAAAATGGAAGACATTAGAGACATCTTACTCCAGGAACACGACGTAAAACATAACAACATTGCATATCCTGTGATCCACATTACTGTAAATGACGTAAAATTTACGGCAGTACTTGACTCTGGCAGTCCCATTTCAGTAATTAGTGAAACAGCTTTTAGCAAATGCAACAAATCGAACAATTGCCCCACACTTCCGTTACGTAAGATTAAATTACAAGGTGCAATCTTTGGAAAAAGTGTAGATGTACGCCAACAAACCAATTTAGAATTCTTTTGCCAAAGCCACAGCTTCTCTATGAACTTTCTTGTTGTTCCATTATTGTCGACGGAAATTATACTGGGAGTAGACTTTTTGAATGAATATAAAGCAATCTTAAGCTTTCACGATGCTGAAATAAGTTTAGAGAAAGAAGGTAAGTCAATAGCTTTGAAATTTGAAGACTGGCTCTCAAACCATGATGTGGAAATTAATCGGCTTTACCTTCTGTTAGATAACAGTTCGGAATTTTCTACGGAACTAGACACTAACAATCACTCTGCAAGTACTGACAGGGATGACATCGACGGCATATTTGAAATTAATGAGTTAATTCAGAATAAAATTCAGACAATTGAGAATTGTAATGACACTGATAGGCAGGACCTTTTTGAGATTTTACAAGCACATTCCACAGTTTTTACTCACAAAACAGGAACAATCAAGGGGTTTCAATACCAATTTCGTGTTCGTGAGCATACTAAATTTTGTGTTAGACCATACGTAATTCCAGCACATTATAGGGACCGTGTTAGAACAGAAATACGATCTATGCTTGACGAGGGCATTATTGAGCCTGCAGTAAGCTCATACAACAATCCGTTACATGTTGTTGAGAAGAAAAATGGATCGATCAGACTTGTCTTAGATTCGAGACAAATCAATACTGTCATTATTCCTGAAACAGACAGGCCGCAGATGATGGAAGAACTTCTTCAAAATTTTAATGGTGTAAAAGTGTTGTCTTCCATTGATCTCAGATCCAGCTTTTATCAGATCGAACTTCATCCAGAATGTAGAAAATACACAGCTTTCCTTTGTTTCGGCGTTTGTTATCAGTTTCGGAAACTTCCTTTTGGTTTGAACATTTCTTCAGCAGCATTCATTCGCGGGTTAAATTCCATATTACCTGAGTTCTTAAAACGTCACATCACCTTATATGTGGACGATATTCTAATAGCAGAAGCTTCATGGGAACAACATAACCGCATACTCAACAGTTTCTTACGTATTTTTGCAGAATCTGGAATTACAGTTAACTTGGAAAAGTCTGAATTCGGTAGGACAAAGGTGAAGTTTTTGGGACATATTATTTCTTCTGAAGGCATTCAGCCGGATCCTGAAAAGTTAGAAGCAATTAGAGCCATTCCAGTTCCATCCACAAAAAAACAAGTCCGCAGTTTTCTAGGTCTCGTAAATTTTTACCGTCGTTTTCTGAATATGCAAATTCTAGTTACACCAAAACTTTGTTCTCTCACTGGAAAAAATACTATTTGGAACTGGGACGAACAAGCACAGTTGGAATTCAATTCTTTGAAAGAAGCGTTACTTCACGCGCCAATACTAGCTCATCCAGATCTGTCACAAGATTTCTGCCTTAGCACGGATTCTTCCAAAGTTGGTATTGGTGCCCATTTATTTCAAGAAGCCATAGAAAATGACACTACCATACAGAAAACCATTACTTTTGCTAGCCGAGTGCTAACAAAATCTGAAAAAAATTATTCCGTTACTGAATTAGAAGCTTTAGCTATCGTTTGGGCATTTAACAAATTTCGTTTCTTTCTTTCTGGTAAGCACGTAAAAGTATACAGTGATCATCGTGCATTACAGTTTCTTATGTCTTCAAAATTAAATCATGATAGGTTAAAACGTTGGGCATTGTTTCTGCAAGAATTCCGCTTCACAATAGTCTACATTCCCGGCAAGGAGAACATTGTTGCGGACGCGCTGTCACGCGCACCGGCTGGGCTTGAGAAAAGTAACACAGAAGGCAACCTCGAGAAAAATTTCAGTATTCTTTACATTCAGAAAGTCGCCTTTGAAAACTTCATCACCACATCTTTAAAGGACATTGCTCATGAACAAGATAAAGATCCGATTTGGAAAGACATCAAAGGTAAATGGCATGAAAAGACACACACTCAGATTCGGCATTATTACCTGGTTAGAAACAACATACTTTTCAAACGCTGCACTGTTGATGACAAGCTATGGGTACTTTGCATTCCAGACGATTTTGTTAATAAGCTCATTTGGTACATTCATTTCAGCTACGCACATTTTGGTCCACGAAAATGTTATCATATTCTTCGAACGACTTGTTATTTTAACAATATGGAAAAGCGAATTCGAAGAGTCTTGTCTATTTGTAAACTTTGTCAAAAGGCGAAACCATCTACTATCTCACATCGTGCTCCGTTGTTTCCTATTATTCCTTCCAAATTAAAAGAATTTGCTGCTGTTGATCTCTTGGGACCCCTTGTCACAACATCGAATGGATTTTCGTACGTTCTAGTCGCTGTTGAACTTACTTCAAAATTTGTTTCTTTCACTCCGTTACGTAAAGCCACTGGACGGTCTGTATCCAACGCCTTTGTTAAAAATTTCTTACGTGAAGTTGGACACGTTAGTAAAGTCATTTCAGATAACGGACCGCAATTCAGATCTGCTGTTTGGTCACGCATGCTTCGGAATCATAAAATCAAACCTGTTTTTATTTCATTGTATTCACCACACTGTAACCCGTCTGAACGGATTATGAAAGAAATCAATAAGCTTTGCAGACTTTATTGTCACAGAAAGCATCAGCATTGGGACAGATATTTACACTTATTTCAAAATGTGCTGAATGAAATGCCTCATGATTCCACTGCTTTACCACCTACTCTTGTACTGAAGAATGTAGAACCTCCGAACAGAATCAGAGAGCTTGTACCTTTCCCGAATACACGTAAACTTCGACACAAAGACATAATTGATTTGGCTCTTAAAAATATAAAATCTGCAGCAGACAAAAGGAGAAAACTACACGGTAAAGCAAATGCAAAGAAATTATGTATTGGTCAGAAAGTTCTCATTAAAGCTCATTCATTGTCACATAAGAAGAAACACTTGAGTCACAAATTCTTTCTAGTTTACAATGGACCTTACAGAATCCGACGTATACCACATGATAATTGCGTTGAAGTTGAAACTCTGCGTACTAGGAAGAGTAAAGGTTTACACCACATTTCTCATGTAAAACCATTTATTGACAGATAATCTGCTTTTTAACTTAGTCTTTGCAATTTTCGCTTCACGCTACTTGTACAATTTGTCACACTGAGAATCTGTTAACATGCAACAATGTTTGAAGTTAAATATCCAGTAAGAACCAAGAGAACTTATTTAAACAGAAATTGCGAATGCATTGTTATTGTGAACAGACGACACAGTGTTATTTTGTGTGTACATTCTTGCTTGTTAGTTGCACGATTACGTAACGAATATACGGCTTACATACTTAGAACATATACCAGCACTGCTAATGAAATTTTCATGCAACATTTTGGTTTGCTTGAGAGTGGATTCTGGATTTAAGGTACTTTCTGTGGGATACCAGATGAGACAATGGTTAGTTTATGTGACAGCTACACGATTTTATCACGACACTACTAATGCGTGACAATTTACAATGTTGCTTTTGCGGTGTATCTGTTTTATATCTGCACAGTTTTTTCTGAATTCTTCTATAAAGTGAGAGATGTTGTAGTGGTGACCTTTGTGCTATTGCTACAAGGAGACAGCCTTTTCGTAGGACAACAATACGTTACAGCACAGTACGTTCTTCACCACGACAATAAGCATAATAACTAAGTTATCTATACGCAAAGCATTTCACTTTTGTTTATCATGAGGTAAGTACATTGGCTTCTGCTTAACTTAGCTTTTGGAGGACGATAACTACGACACTTCCCAGAGATTATCTTAGAGCAAAACGCACATTTAGCGCTACAGGACACGTACTTGAGTGATTAATTTTGTACTTAAAACATTTATTTTTAAAGATTTTTGAATTACAAAGAAAGTTTTTCGTGACACATTTCATTTCATTGCTGTAAGCTGTAATACCTGAGGATGAAATTACAATAAACCTCAGGGGGGTACACGCCTACTTTGTGTACCATGTGTTTGGCAAGCACAAGGAGCCCTAGCTAATATGGTATTTGCTTATACAACTTTACACATCGGTACCATATTTCTCTAACACATAAATTACACAGCTATCTGATCATTTAACTGAGAGAGACAAACTTTTTTACTACGGCAGTGACAGATGTTTACGTAATTACACCGTTGGATAACTTCACACTTAAGAAATTGTATTTTGTCTGTACTTTGTGAACTCTTCATATTTTTTTGGAACCATTGTGATACTATGAGAGCTTTGAATGATGTATTTGGTAAGGGAGTATGATTTTAAAGTACGTTTGAGGCAGATGACACTTTTGACATGAGCAGAGAATTTTTTTAGGTTTTGAAATTATTGCAGAAAGCTACGACGATTTTGAGATTTGACTGAGGTGTTATGATGTTATTATTACGATGACGATGTGTATTATGCTGCTGAGGTATGTTTATGATTAATAGGCTGATGCTATATGAGTTATGTGATTATGCTATGTATCTGTCATGATGAAAAATGGAAAAAGTGTCGACGAATAAGGTAAGGTGTATGAATAGAAGTTAGGGACTCTTGACTTGTGAAAAAGGATGTTGGAAACCAAGAATCGTACTTTAAGAGTTAGGAGATGTGTGTGTAAATGCGTGAATGTATCACAATGCAAGCGAAAATTTTTTGGACACTGTCATATCAATAGCATTTTGTTTCTACACATTTGCAACGTAAATTCTCGACCTGTGAAATTTTTATATGAGACTGTCACTGTAGTGGAAACTGCTGTCGTAAATATTTCCGTAAGAAAGTTAAGTGACCACCTGCACATAATGCGTCGTGGGCACCCAGGTGTGTCAGACACCTGGAGAACAAGCCATTAGGGTGTGCCAGAGGCACAGGTGGAAGAGAAGGACAAAGAGAGGCCTATACCTGTGTTAATGACATTCCTTTGTAGAGGGCATCGCTAATGCGACACGCTCGTTACTTGAAAACATATGATTTTTGTAATGCGTTATGGGCACACAGCTGTGTCAAACACCTGGAGAACAAGCCATTAAGGTGTGCCTTTCACCGCTAATGCGACACCCTCGTTACTTAAAAACATATGATTACTCACACTTTGTGCTAATTATTGAAATGCTTATGAATTGATGGGAAATATTCGTACATCTGCACACCTGATTATGACAAGTGTCTTTCTCCGAGAGTTGAGAGCTACTGACTTACGAAATGCCACATGACTATTGAATGATATTTTTATGCTTTGCTTTTCGTAGTTGCTTATTTCATTTGATGTCTGGTTTCCAGCTGTGTTGCAACATTGCTTTTATAAAATGAAATGCATTTGCTAATGTGAACTCTTTCTGTCAACAGATTTATTAAATAATTATTTTATGATCCACATTCTTTAAAAAAGGAGCACTTGGAAAGGAAAGAACAATAAGAAGAAACTAGCAACAGTAACACATAATTTTCTTTTCTAGTACATGGTAATATTTTTTTTTTTACAATTAGTTGTTATGGTGCACCACTTTAATTACATAGACATTAAGATGTGAATATGTATTTCCCTTGTCTGCATTGTTGTTTTTCCTGTAATATTTTTTCTGCTTGAGCTATGTCATGTTTACGTATAAGTTGCTGCTGTTTGCCAGGCATAGTGTTATTGAATTTGACTTTTGCTAATTTATGCTGCTAGCTTTGCCAATTTGCATTTTTTGTCATTTCTGTTTGTGTTGATTTGTTGTGATGCTGCATTGCCTCGTCCCTTGGTATATATATCTGAGCTCAGTAGATTTAAGTTAGCTTAAGAGGGGGTAGACTATATAAGAAACTGACTATGGAGAATAGGTAAAGAATGCATTGCCAAGAAAGATTTGGGCCCCAATGAGTATTGTACAATCAGAAATAATTATTTTGAAAGAAAGATGAATAGAATACAGGAACGAGGTATAGGTAGGATTTTCTTGTAAATAAATGATGAGGTAAGCAATATGTGAACATATAAATACAGAAAGCATGCTTGGATAGGATTTTTTTGGTGGAAACAAATGTTGAAATAAGACGAAAGATCTATCGAATGAAGTTGTGGGGTGGACTGCAGTACCAAATGTTACACTGAAAACTAACCCTGTCCTTTCCTTTTGTGTTATCCCACTATGTGTTTGGGTACCCGTGTGTATTTGTGTTTTTCCTGTCTTTATGTGTTTAGCTGATGAGAGCTATGTTGTAGAATTTTTCTAATACTCTGTTATTTTCTTTGTAAAGATGCTTAGACTTTATTTATTCTGTTTTGTTTTAATGCTCATGTGTGAAGTTGACGTTTCAAAAGTGATTCTGATCTTTTATTTTTGTACTCATGTCATCACTCCTGTAACACTGATGTATATGTTTATTTCTATTCTTTTGTAAAGCCCCTATTACTACAAATATTATCTGTGTTGTTATGTTTTTAATGATGTATTTTGTACCTTTGTCATTGTATTCTTATGTTATAGAATTGTAATTGACGCCAGTTAATCAAATTAAGTAACTTGTAAGCATTCATTTCACTGCACACATTTCTGTTGGTCATAGTATATGGACGATATGTGAGAAGTAGGGACTGTTAGTGTTTGCACGTGTGTTAATAATTCAGCAAGGGACTGGATAACAGCATTGCTGGTTCTAAGGACAGTTCCCAAAAACTTTGTGAATGCACAAGTGGTGGTTATGGACTTGCTCTATTATCCGCAAGACTCTTCAATGGTGATTGTGCACCTGCACAGTCACAACGGATGGCTGCTGGCCATCTCTACAAGGACTACAGTGGGTCTGCATCTTTGATGGCCCACCAATACAATACTCTCTACCAGGACTACAGTGGGTCTACTCTGTGATGACCTACCTACCAATATTCTTCGAAACGTCGACTGACTCTGCTGTGGGTTTGCTCTGTTGTGGCCCATTACCTATCAGCATGTCAAGAGTCAGCACTGTCTTTCCGTTGGAAGGACAACACTACTTCTTCAAGACTGCATGGAAATCCACTACTTCTGTGTGCAATTTCTTTTACTAATGAGACTTTGTGAAAAAAAAACTGTAATTACTATTATGATGAACAATCTGGACTGTCTTTATGGACTGTGAGAAAATTTTAGCTTTTGACCAACATTGTATAAATAAGTGTGTGCATTTGATATCTTTGTTATTGTAATTATGAAAAATTTTATCAAATCTTTATTGGCCACTGCCCAAAAATATTTTGTAAAATTTTTTGTGGGGAGCATGGGGGCTATGTAAGTAGGCTGTTTAGATTTTTATATGGATAATGCCACGTAGCGCTCTGTATGAAAATCACTGGCTGTGCTGTGTGCAGTCTGTGGCTAGTTTGCATTGTTGTCTGCCATTGTAGAGGGGCAGCTGGATGTGAACAGCAGATTGCGTTGGGCAGTTGGAGGTGAGCCGCCAGCAGTGGTGGACGTGGGGAGAGAGATGGCGGAGTTTTGATAATCTGTAAGACTGAATGTCAATTATGAATATTAAGGTAAATACATTGTTTGTTCTCTATTAATATCTTTCATTTGCTAACTATCCCTATCAGTAGTTAGTACCTTCAGTAGTTTGAATCTTTTATTTAGCTGGCAATAGTGGCGCTCGCTGTTTTGCAGTAGCTTGAGTAGCGAAGATTTTTGTGAGGTAAGTGATTTGTAAAAGGTATAGGTTAAAGTTAGTCAGGGCCATTGTTTTGTAGGGGTTATTGAAAGTCAGATTGCGTTGCGCTAAATAATATTGTGTGTCAGGTTAAGCACAGGCTTGTATAATTGTTCTAAGTGGACGTTTCACATGTAAAATTGTTCAAAGGGGACGTTTCAACATAATATAAACGTAATAATGGTTAATCTGCTATTCTACTATGACTGACGGCCCACGTACCATGAGATTATGTCGTCGGATGAAAAGCGTTGATCTTAAGTCAGTAATGAGCATTGTGGAACCTAGTACTGTATTTCAGTACTAGTGTTAAAAGGAATTTAAAAAAATGGTGTTGTCATCTCCCTTATAACCTTTTATCTTGGAGTACAGGCGAGGATCGTGGCACAGGTGCAGTTCGCGTTTGTCACCCAGGTTTATTTATTTTTTCGCGGGGTAAAAATTCTGAACTGGCAGACAGAAGGCGTCGGCCGATGCCCCCGCCCGTCGTCCTCTAGGGAGCGACGACCGACAGCGCAGCACCGCTCCCGCCGCCCCGCCGCCCCCGACGCCCCCCGGCGCCTTTGTCGGGTGATAAAGCGCGCCCCCGGCCTACCGCTCCCGTTCTACGACTGCTCGCGGGATTTCGTTCCGAATCCGCGCCGACAGCCGAGGCGGGAGGCGGGCCTCCCGAAGTCGCTACCGCCGCCTCCACACCACCACTGCCTCCACCGTCCTCGGCACGAAGCATCACGTCTCTCTGGGTTCCTTCTGCGACATTTCAAACGACCACATATTCCTTTCTTCTGACATACAAATTAAATCGTTGCATGTTCATTCTGAACGCGAAAAATTATTGAAAGCTACGGAACCCTTCGATATATGGCGAATCAGTAGTAACCCTGTGGCGAAGTATCCACGGTACCCTTGACTTAAAACTTCCGGGCTGATAGGTCGTGGTCGATGTATAAAATTCTTAACTGACGTTTCGCCTTCGACTGCGGGAGACATCCTCCGCGGTAAAGCGGCGAACTGCAGTTCGTCTGGGGAGAAACCTCAGGGAAGAGTTTTATATATCGACAACGGCCTATCAGCCCGGAAGTTTTAAATGAAGACAATACCGGCCGTGAAAGCCTACATTGTATGATAACCACATAAACATATACGCCTGAACACACGTGTTGTGTAGAAGGGACCCCAACTGCTTTGTAGTCAGATCACATAGTGTTGGAGTGACAAGTCGATCAATTGTCCAACCGAACTGGCCAGCGACCATACCTATGATCTCAATTCATTTGGGACTGTCCCGCTTTATGTAGATTTTCCTAAGGCATCTCTATGTAGTGGTGAATCGTTCAAACTACTCTTCATTCGGGAAATGTGAAGTGTTTTGCTATTCACAAACATATAAAACAGCTGTTTAAAGGAAACGGCTGGCGGGTAATCCCACCCGCTTCTCTCCGATGGCCTTAGCCTCATTCCGTGGCGGCCGGTTTCTTATCTGACCTCACCCTACCTCCATGAACGGTGCCTGTACACAACTCACCGAAAGCCAGTTGGTACACTATCCATGCTTTTCACACAATCTTGTAGGTAGTTAACAGGAGCGCATCGGATTCCAACTCCCACCAAAAAACTAAAGTATTTACAATCTAGATGATACTAAAGAACCAAAGAGATTAAAATATTTATTCACCGATTACAACCGTATGTATAAATAAAACAAAATACAAAAATGTGGCATTTAGCGACAAACATGAAAATCCCAAAAATTACTCTAATATCTAACAATACTAATTCCTTACATGTCAATTCGCATGCCATAGACTCTGTACTTAAAAGCAACCATCCAACAAACTTAATATGCTAAACATTCAGGGATTCACAGTGGTAAATACAAACGGAGACCAAATCTAATATGAAAACTAAATGATTAACCCCAACATGCAACAGTAGGTCTAAAAACGTAGTCTCCCAGACCACCTAGAGGCGGCGTCTGGGAGATCTGTGAACATTTTAAAGACAAGCACAGGGGTCCACAGTAACAAACCAAACACGTAACACAAAAAAGACAGTGAATACTGTCAATACAACCTGCATGAACGGAAATAAAATTACGATACATATGTGTCCATCTGACCCGATCTGCGACAACCGAGTCGCGGAATTCCTTCTAACCGGCTCGCCGAGATATTGATGTTTCGACAGCCGTTCTTATCCGATACTGTGGGTTTCTATCTTTGTGATTAGGTGTTCCTGTAACCTCTAGGACAGAATGCGAAGCAGACTCTGAAACCCACAAGGAAACCCGGACAAACGTCCAGACGTGTGCAGTTATATCAAGAGCCAAGAAACACAATAAATAAAACAAATTGTCACTACAATGAGACGTAACTGATATGCATGAGAAATACGCAGTCCAGTCCCGTGTCCCGGTTTTGTTGTTGGGATGCGAATCACTATTCCCCACTACATTTGCTCCAAGATGAGGCTGCACACAAGCACGTATTTAAACGGGGTGACTCAAACCTCTCACAACACGAAAGTAAGAGCCAACGCACATAGGCAAGGGCGGGCTCGGCGGCCTTCTTAGCATTTCACGAATCCGAATTCAGCACACGCAACTCAGGTGTAGCTACGCACACTTAAAAAAACACCACAGAAAACTGACGCAACGCTCAAGAGCGTGCCCATACGCACTTTAAACTCATAAGGAGATAGGTGTAATGCAACGAGCGAGAACCTCATTCTCTGTCATACGCATTCGTAAGAGTGGTAAGCACACCACAACACCACCAGAGACAAAAGATTCGCCCCGGTTCCACACAAGCCAGATGACACTTCCCCCATCAACGACGCAAAGGCCGAAATCGCCCGTGTAGCAATCACGACCTCAGAAAGAGAATGATTGTCCCAAACACCGATAAGTACCACTTATAATTATGGCTTTCCCGTTCCAGATGAGTGCTCCATGAGAAAGGCAGTAATGGAACAAAAACCAAACAAAAAATACAACTTTAAGATGCATGTGACGCTGATAAATGACAAAGATAAAATGCAGTATTCAGACACAAGTGCCCATTAGAACCTTGTTTTCATTCAACCCATGTAACCAAAAATAAACCCCGTATAACACCTAATGTTTACACAATTACATTTAAAAAACACGAAAAAGCACTACCTAAAGCTTCTACTACTAAACAGATGTGTGATATATTACGAAGATCCTATTCTATGAAGTGCTTCATGTGACAAACATTGTGAAGGCCGACCGACCCTTTCGTCTTCAATGATTCAAAGTACAGGGTGTTCTCGTGAGCGATTCTGCGCACTCGGAAGGGCCCGTTGTACAGCGTGAAGAACTTGTGGCACTGCTGTTTCACCTTATTACATAACTGGAAGGGTTTCGCGAAGACGTTGTCTCCAATGTGGAACTGTCGCATCTGTGCAGTCTTGTCAGCCCGAATTTTCCTACTGCGTGCGGCTGCTTGAATTCTACGAAGCGCTTCCTCCACCACCCTTGGGAAGTGAGTCACAAGAAAACGCAGACACAGGCTTCTAGTTCACAAAGCCTTACCACACATATCTTCAAAAACAGTCTTACAAAATCTTTTACAAACCGGCCTTACAACAGTAAAAGAGCAAAATCCCCAACGGAAATCTTAGACCAATAGACAGATCATAGAACATTGGAATTCCACCAATTATACAGTGACTTATTCCACTGAACTCATTCGTGAAATCCTTTTCAAGTATAACAACACTTATGCAGAAAAGACAGTAATCCTAATAATCACCAAGACGTAGCTGCCAGAGCTAAGGCCGTCCGAACATGTTTCAATTAAGGCGCCACCCCTGTATTGGTCAATCCAGAACTGACTGTGCCAGCCGCTCGTAGTACACTGTAACATTAAAAAAAAAAAAAAAAACAAAGGACAGACAACCAAAGCAAAGGACACAACACAAACCCTCTTACTTCAGAGTTATGCCGTCCTTAACACATGCAAGACCTTAAAGAAGTAGCATGGAAAATTATTTACAGCTCATACTTCTTTACTCTTGCAGGCATACCCCAATAACAAGCATAAAGTCTGCAGAAGTTGAATGCCTGCCGAACCAAGAGCACAAAAACCCATAATACAAGACACCATAGTCACTGCCCTTCCAAATGAAGACCACAGAATAATCATAAGATACTCAGGTAACATTACAAGCACACTGTCTTAACACTGAACCTGGCCTGCGCGCTATCCTAGCATGGCTCCTGCAGCCTTCACGTTACTCACGCTTAATGCTCCCGTCAATGAGCAATGGTTTACAATCTTATCAGCACTACTCAACATATACCCGAACCAAGAGTGAATTCCTTACTCTCACCAAGGCAGCGATAATCACATACAAATCACTGTTTCCGGCTGTGAACACAAATTGCAGTGGGACTGATCACAAGAGCAACTTCAAAGAAATAGCTAATTCCCACCGTTAGAAGCAGCAAACGACGAGAATTCACATAGCATACATTGGCATCCAGCATCAGGTAGTACAATATACACACTTGCTAGTGCATCGGAGGCCATCAACACCAGCCCGCCGCCGACACACTCCTCAGTAGAGATGGGGGATCCACTCTTGAACTAATTCATAGAGTTCAATCTTTCAAAGGAGTGAACAATCAGTGATTCAGAAAAAAAGAACGGTAGCTCCAAACGTTTCCCACACGGCAGAGAGAGAGAGAGAGAGAGAGAGAGAGAGAGAGAGAGAGACGGAGCATATCAGCGGCGCCTCTGCTGGTCAGAGCACAGTGCATGCCACACAACACAGCCAGCGCCGGCCTCTGCCCTGCTTCTACCTTGGCTGCCTGCATTGTGCAGTGCCCCATTGGATTTTGTGTTTCACATAAGCCGTGCCGTCTCTGTGCGTCGTCTGCCGCCTGCAGTGTCTGGCCCAGCTTAACTTCGCATCGCACTCTGTCGGCGATCGTTTCAGTCGCACATCCTGCCCTCTGGGCAGTTGATGCGAGCAACAGGACAGAGAACCACCTAGCGGATAACATAGGAACTACTTGCCACAACCTGCTCGCAAGGGAACGGACGATTTGTCTCGGAGCGGGTGAGTTCACCGCTCCCCCCACCCTCGGAACTCGCCCGCTCAACGCTCGCCCCACCATCTCGACTCTAGCCAGAGCGTTGAACAAAGCGACTCAGGTGTCACTCTGCTCTCTGCGGTCTCAGCTCATGCAGTAATACAGCTCGCGGCTCGACCTGCTCAACTCAGCGCCTCTGCATCGGAGTTCGTCTCTACTGGATATTGTTTTTCGTAGTAATACCGCTATGTATATTACATTATTATGTTATGTATACATCAATTGTTTTTATTTTATTTTTATTTGTTTAAACTGATTAGATTAGGTTCCTGATGACTCCTCTTACTATAGGATTTTTATTTTGGACACTCGAATTTACGCTTTAATTACGAGCGAACCGATAAACGTATCGCAAAATGTGATACACCAATATTTTCCTTGTTTTATTCTGCATAAGGCTATATGCAGCACTTTCGTTTTACAGTCAAATTTATATTTTTTTCTTATTCTGGTACGGATTTTGCGATTTTAGGCGTCTTCGGAAGGAAACGTTCACTTTAAAAATATATGGCTTGCGATGTATTTGTATGAGGTTAATGAAATTTTAATACATTATAGCAAATATATTGTTAATGTAAATCTCAAGTTACAACATTTTCCGATCATCCAAAAATCCACGATAGTGGAAAATAAATCAATAATCAAAAACTTTGTCATATCGTGGAAATTTCAATAAACAATACAAAATTCTTACTCATTATCTGTGTTACTTCAAAATAGGATCAAATAAGATCAAAATACAGGTATAGTACTGGAATAAACCAAGTTTAAAGGGCAATGTGCCTTCCATTTATTTTCTATTGTAAATGAGTGGTGAGTCATGAAAAAGAGCTAATTCATTTCAGGGAGTGAACAGTTCTGATCCAATCTCTGAAAAGAACAGTTTTTCCCATCTTTACTCCTCAGTCGTAACACAGCACCTCGAGCAACCAACGCTCCTCCGTAACGGTCACTGTAAGACTCGCCAAAACAACATTCGCCCAAGAAAAGGGCCCAGTAGCGGAAAACCAAGAGCACCATAGCCTGAAGCGCCGCGCTTATATAGTGGCCAGAATAGGAAAACCAAAGAGAAAACGAGCAGGCCAGAACGGGAGGGATTACTGCCCCTACTAGATAAGAGAATCACTACCGGCAGCGATTCCCCCACGGCTCAACCCTCTATGTTTTCCCGCGTTCTTGCAGGGTAATCAACAATGGTTCTAATCAGGTCCTTTGACTGGCGATTCCTCAGTACAGTCGCGAGTGCGAATTGTATCACTCTGTGAGGCACCTCACTGAGATTCATGCAGGAAAACATCACACGTCGTATGTTGCTTATTGCTGCACATCCTGCAGATATTAACCAGTTCTTTCATCTCGCGTTCCACAGGGTTCGAATTTGGAGGGTGAGAGCTTTGTTCCTTCAACACCTCCTTTCATCCACCTGATTGCAACTGTGGACCGTTGTCCGAAATGATCTTCTCGTCGTGTCCCACTTGAGGCAGGAAATAGTTAATGCCCGCGACACTGTCGTCGCTGTTGCCCTCTTAATACGTCAGCGTTACTAATTTAGAGGTAAGCTCCACGAAGAAGAGGTTGTAACAGTATCCTATTTTGGTGCGAGGTAAAAGGGCCCTTGAGGTCTGTCACCGCTAGATGTTCCAGTTTCCGAGGTACAATGGGTGTGTTTTCCCATTTGGCATAATTTGCTCACCCATAGGATGAGGCGGATTCCCCTATCCATGTTGTTGAAGTGCGCAAAGGGTCCGCAACTTCAAGTAACACTTCAGAGCTCATGTGCCCATAACTATAATGAGTGTGCCAGACAAGCTTTTCTATCAGTTGCTCCGGTAGACAAAGGCGCCATAGGGAATCCTCCGTGCTTCTCCTGTGAAATAGTATTCCCTTCCTAAGAAGGTAGAAGTGCCAGATCACGGCCTATCTCCAGCCCTTCCACTTCTCCTTAAGCTTTAGGAACCCTGAATTTTTGGTCTACTTCTCCATGATACGATGCATACTCGTAGTGACATTCTCTTCGAATGCGACTTTCCGCATGTAATAAATGCAAAAGTTTTCTCCCTGTAACTCAGTATCTTTCGCTTCCACAAAGCCAATGGGCGACTAAGACAGAGCGTCAGCTATTGCATTGGTGCTATCTTTTGTGTGGATAATCTCGAAATAATACTCCTGAAGCAGGAGAACGTTCCTGGTGAGGCGTTTATGAAACAGTTCCACCGTGAACAGGAATTCCAGAGCGTTGTGGTCTGTATAGACCTTGGTCCTACGCCCAAACAAGAAATACCTAAACTTCTGTCTCGATTTTCGTATTTATCTGCCGAAATTAAGTGAAACAACAAGTTCACTGTTACCAGTCACCGTTTTATTTATTTCCACGACGCGTTTCGAAGGTTTAAACCTCCATCATCAGGTGGATTTACATTAGTAAGTATTACATTTGTGTGTGTGTGTGTTGTGTTACCATTTTTGGAGGAACTTGTGGCACTGCCTAGTGGAGAAACGAAACGCTATTTCAGAATATGGTTTAGGATTACTTTTGACGAAAAATTAAACTGATATCTAATGGTAAACATTGAATAAGTAAACTACAGTACCTTCAGTGATCACAGGTTCCTTTTGCTGTCGTAACACATCACATGTATACTGCCACATTTGTAAACAAATATGGCGTCTGGAATCAGCTGGGTGCAAGGTTCGTATAGCAGAAGTGAAGACATAATCGCAAAGTGCAAAGAATATACATCATAACAATATTATTACAGAATAATTGCTTTAAGCATTTAGCGGTGTTTGTTTATGTGTGTGTACTTCAGGTGGTATATAAATCCAATTCTGACAACTTAAAACAGCAAACATTCGTACTCATTTATACAATCACGTGAAATGTTAAAATGGCTTAAACTTCATACTTATTGATAACAATTAGGTGAAATGTTACAGACTATAATTACAATGATCATATTGGCTACAACAGTAAAATTATACATACATTACACTCTATGATTGGGGTTAATAAACAGATGTGAAGTGAGGGGCTGGAGGCAGAATGAGAGGTAGAGAGACAGAAAAGGTGTGTGTGTGTGTGTGTGTGTGTGTGTGTGTGTGTGTGTGTGTGAGTGAAAGGGAGAGGGAGAGAGAGAGAGGGAGAGAGAGAGAGGGAGAGAGAGAGAGAGAGAGAGAGAGGGAGAGAGGAAAGAGTGATTGTATGACAGGAAACATTTACATGGCAAGGAGTCTTAAGATTGCATGTTGCATATATTAGCTGCCTAAAGGTTGGGGTAATACATTGGTTAATGCTATAAAATATGCAGATAGATATACATTTGTGCCAGTAGTTGGTGTACATACAGTTTTAAGCTGACAAGGGGCACAAGCTGTTGGTGTGAGGAATTATCTGTGAATGAGGTCAATCTCTTGTAGTCTTGGCAGCTGCCATTATTTATGGTAAATATTAGGTGTGTGTGTGTGTGTGTGTATAAGTCTGTGTGTGTGTGTGTGTGTGTGTGTGTGTGTGTGTGTGTGTTTTTATGAGTGTAGGCAGTTGCTGAAAACGGAGATGATACTATTGTAAATATTGTCATTTTTGTCATTTAAGATAGATTCTGGTTGTTCCATTTGATGTTTGTATATTTGGAGTGTTTCAAGGATGTCTAGTTTTCTGCCTTTTGGTTGGATGTGTAAGATGCTAATACTTGTGTTGTCAACATGGTGTTTTGTTTCATGCAGGTGGGTAGCTATTGCTGATGTGTGATATTTTTTTGTTTTTTAGTGCTGCCATGTGTTCCTTGAACCTAATCTCAAATGATCTGCCTGTCTGGCCTATGTAGAAGCAGTCACAGTCCAAACATTCAATTTTGTACACACCTGTGTGATGAAGTGGGTGTCGTGTGCCGATGTTGTGGGGTAACTTCTGTCAATCTTATTGTCTGTTGTAAAGGATATGCTTATGCCTTTCCGTTTGAAGACATTGGCAATCTGGTATGAAATGTTACCCAGAAAGGGGATTGTATGGAAGATGTTATTTTCTTTTTGTTTTTTGTGTTGTGATTCCTTTGCCATTATTGAGTGTTTTAGGGTGTCTACTATGGAGCTGTTATAACCATTTTCAATAGCTGCTTGTTTTATTATTTCAATTTCTTGATCACATTTATCTTCTGAGAGTGGTAGTTGGATAGCTCTATTAATCATGTACCGGAATGCTGCCATTTTGTGTGCTGTGGGGTGGCAAGAGGAGTTGTGGATTGTGGTATGTGTTGTGGTAGGCTTCCGATAAATTTCAAACTGATGTCTGTTATTCTTTATTCTAATGGTAAGGTCTAGGAAATTTATACTGTCGTCTTTTTGGTGTTTAACTGTGAATTTTATGTTTTCATGGAAGTTGTTGAAAAACTGATTCAACTCACTGATGTCATCTTTAGTGCCTTTGATTAAAATGATGGTATCATCTACATATCTGTAGTAGTAGATGATATTTTTGAGGAGGTGGTGATTGGAATTCAGGATTTTGTCTTCTAGGCTGCTTATAAATATTTCTGCTAGCAATCCGGAAAGATTTGAGCCCATTGCCAGACCATCTGTTTGTTGGTAGATTTTATTGTTAAATTTAAAATAGTTGTGTGAAAGTCCTTAGGCCAATGCTTTGAATACGTTGAAGTTAAGCAGGGGGGGGGGGGGGAGGGTATGGCTGGCAACGTTTCTCTAATAATAGCCTTTTCCTTTTACCTTTAAAATTTTACACCTTAATTAACTTGATTTTAAAATCGTGAGCTGTAAACTTCTTTAAAAATATCTAAGTGTAACGTTCTTTTAAAATATTATTATTTGTGCCTGTAAATGGATATACAATGCGTAGTGTTTGTCTTACGGAAATTTACTATGTAACGTGTTGTTGAGCAAATGGTATGCTTCATGCGTTTTATTGTAATCCAAACAAAAATTAAACAACTTAATCGGTGAAACTAGTATACAATGCCTGTAATGAAATCGAAAGCTTTGAAATTTACTCATTCTCGTGAACACCGAGTTCTATGACACTGTGCAATAAACACGACATGGAAGAGAATGAGGTACTGATGAGGGGTACGTTAAGATCCAATCGTTCAGTTTCAAACTTGTATTCAGAATAAAGTTTCTCCTTTAAGAAATATAATATGAAACGTTTTATGGTAACTTCAAAAACAGTGAACTTCTAAACTGTTCTACAATTCTCACTTACTGACATACTTAACAATACTTGGAGAGTTACACGACAGAAGTATAACATCGTTTAACAAAATAGATTCCAAAATTTACTTGTCTTTATCAAGATTACAACATACACAAAATATTAGAAATCGGGTATACCTAATCGAACTATACATTAAATTTGATGGTAAATACTTGGTTCCTGCATTCAAGGGACGATACTGTTACAATTAGCAAAATCCACATTGCGCTGCTACATACTTACAACTAAATATACAAAATTTCAATACCTAACAAAGCTGTATTATGCTCCGTCCATAAGCAAACAGCTAAATTCTCACAGCTAGCTACTAGCTTTAAGTATTACATACTACTTTTAACAGAGTGCCATGGCAACTGTTACTGCACTCCGCGACCCTACTTACAATCGACTATGCCACTAAAGCAACGTATTCGGTTCAATGGTGTCAAAGATACAATATATTCTATATGTGATAATCATTTCATTAAATAGTTTACAAAATCGGGCTCCACGTATATGTTGATCCCTCACTTAAGTAGTCAATGTAGAGATTGGTCATCTCATGTACCAACTGCTCTAAAATCATGTGGTTAGAAGATGCATAACGTTAGTGATACTAAGAGCAAAATATATCACTAGTTGTCAGGAAAATAACGGGAAAATAGTTAAAGAAATATTGGTGCATGGTTGAAGCTTATAACCATGTAGACACGGCTGCAATATGAAGACCAATTCTTTGCAGTCTCACATCTGAGCATTAGGCATAGAAGTTTGATCCAGCATTCAAGAACAGCTAAACAATTCATCATAGTCTCACTCCAGTACAAAGGTACAGTTGGTACCTGGCACCATATTTACCAACACCCAAAGTTGGTTGTTCACAGTACATCAGGATTGTGTTGATCATCATGATTACTATATCTGTAATTTAAGATTCTTCATCGACCCATATCGCGCATAGCCACAATGAAGTATGAATATTGATATCCAATAGCTCCAATGCCATCAGCAGAGGGAGTAAATTGGATGATGCAAGGTGGGAAGCAGTAAGACTGGTAAGGTAGTGTAACATATCCTAATAAACGTAGCAAAATTTCTACGCAAGTTCTAAATCAAACTATACTGAAAGTTGCGACATGACAACTTCTAATAAATGTCGGAACAGTGAACAGTAAAGAAGCAATAACCTCATAAAACCATGAACTAGACTAACTCTTAGTGCCATACATTATGACACGTCATTTCTATGCAATATAATAAGTACAATAATTCTCAAGAATCACAGGAAAAGACGACTAGTATTTTATGAACACATTTACAGGATGCATCGTGACAGATTAACCAACCAACTTCTCTGTTACTGGCAAAAGAGGAAGACCAAATCACCATGGTTGATGGAAGTGGAGAAAGGACTTCGTGAACTGGGAATAACAGAAGAAAACTTGAAGGATCGGACAGTATGCAAGAAGAAGCTTAGAAAAAAAGAGGTTCCAGGACAGATTACCAAGAAAGAGGACTGGTGCCCTCTGGACACAGGAGAGGAAGGAACAATACAGCCAAAGAGTGCATAACTACTGGGCAAACGTCTAAGCCCACTCCAAACGAAGTAGTTGGATGTCGTGGTCCTCTGCTGGCCTATACAAAATAAGAAGAAGAAGAATTACCAAGAAATGTGCCATCACTCTATCTCTGAGTATATCAATACTAGCATACATGCTAAATAAACAAGACATAAAGATTTAAACAAACAAGGCAAGACAATATTATTGGTAATGGATAATCATCCTTCATAATCTGCAGTGACCTATATACCTATCACAATGTATATAGCAGTGGTTAGACATATTAGAAAAATAGTGAGATGACTACAAGCTCATTTTATATAGTAAACATCTTGCGAAAGTATTTAAGAAGGTGATAACAAATACTCATTTTATGGCTACATGTGGCCATAATATAAAATATACGTATTAATGGAAGGTCATAGGTCGGCTACAAGTGGCCGTTATAGAGTATACAGAATACATAGCTACATAAAGTAGTCACTTAAATTTAAAGCTCCTGGCTCTCAATGGCCATTTGACATGAATGTTTACATAAACTCCTCACTAATGTCATGAAAATTAGAATGCTCGCACTCAGTGGCCTTCTTTATGCAACACTGTGACAAAACTACTTAAAAATGATTGTGAGCACTATGGGACTTAACTTCTGAGGTCATCAGTCCCCTATAACTTAGAAGTACTTAAACCTAACTAACCTAAGGACATCACACACATCCATGCCCTAGGCAGGATTCGAACCTGCGACCGTAGTGGTAGCGTGGTTCCAGACTGTAGCGCCTAGAACCGCTCGGCCACTCCGGCCGGCCAAAATTGCTTAAGAAAACGTAACAGTAAAATCAAGAATTGAATGGCTCCAGATGGCCATTTTCTTGGAATATGTGCACATTTTAACTAAAACAACTGTAGAGAAAATATAAACCAGAGGCCCCACGTAGCCTTCGTACACACACAAATGCTGAACCTAGTAGCTATAAAATGTTACAGACATATTTGTGGCTCAAAGTAGCCAGGTTTTACAAAGAAATAATTGCTGACCTTAATAACTCAAAAGTGACAAAAATTTTCTTTGAGGCTTACAGCAGCCCTGATTTTACATTAAATAAATGCTGATCTTAATTGGCTGATCTTTCTGGCTCGAATTGGCTTAGTTTTACATAGCATAAACATCAGAACTAACTCGGAATAGCTTTCTACAAGAACAAAATGCATAAATAGCAGTATTATATAAAATTACGTCTCTGTGTGGCCTGTACGAGTACATATTAGACAAATAGAATCAGAGTAAAGACACAATAGTTGTATGTTGAGTAGGACTCTCGGGGCTTCATAAAAACTATTTATTAAATGACCTGTATCTCTAACAATGCGCATTTTCAGGGGTAAATATGGGAATGATTAATGGAGGCAGTGCACTTTATCTGTAAAGAGAATGACTAATGGGCAACCGTCATTCGTCGTGAGTAAAGAGCTGCTATAGCCAAGGCCAAGAAAAACTTGATTATAGTATGTGCATGCATAAATACCGGAGTTATAGGATAAATATAGCTTACTGACTAGGTAAATTCAACATATCACAAAAAACGTGATTATAGTATGTGTATGCATAAATACCGGAGTTCTAGGATAAATATAGCTTACTGACTAGGGAAATTCAACACATCACAGGAAATCCTGAGGTAAAAATGCGCAAAGATAAGGGTGAACTGCAGAAATATGTGATTATTGACCTGGAAACCAAATAAAGGCAGTCATGCTAACATAATAAGGCAATATCACATGCGATCTCATAAGGAATGGTGAAAAGAAATATTCAGATATACAGCTGCTGTGACAGTGTACCACAAACACCTCCAATCATGTGGTACAAAGCAAGACAGATTTTCCGAGAAAGAACACAACTTAGAAAAATTTATATTAACATCCTAGAACATCATTAGAGAATTCATCAATATGTCCATATAATCCTCGCTGGAGTGCAGCTCATGGCATAAACACTTATTAAAAATGAATATTCCATCATTATTCCATAAAACTGGTGCAGCTCAGGGCATGAACACTCCTTAAATATTTCAATAATACTCTTATATCTAACACAAAGTGCAAAGAAGAAACATCCTTCATCCTAAATCTTTATAGGCAATCTGCCTAATTCACCTAGTAGACTAAGAGGAAAATGTTTATAAATGGCCTTCCAGAAAACTGAGTGAGAAGTGTCAATGGTGTTTAGTTCCAGATAAAGTGCTTATGTCATGCTTTCTATGTACTGCATTTCCTGCACTTTCATATGCTTCTATTTATGAGCATAATGTCTCATTTGGATACAATGAGACTTTGCTACATTGGTTCTGAGAAATATACAAAATAGATGAGTATGTGCAATGGACATAAGTTACAGGGTACATTGCGTCCTTAAATCCACATAGGTGAAAGTAAGTAAACTAGTAACATCATCAAGTACAAGAGACATAGCAAATTGAACCACAAGACTGGGCATAAATGATACATGCCAACAGTATAAAGAGCAAAGAGTGACTAACCTAACAAAAATGTAATGATAATTCATTAGAGAAGAGCCTAAATTTCAGCACAGTATCGTAAAAATAGCACATCACATGCTACCAGTAAACACAAAATAGCATCAGAAATAAATGAACGTAAGGTATATAGAGGCAATATACAGAAAGGGTACAAGTTGTCATTATGAAAAAAATGTTTTAGTTACAGTTTTCACCGGTCAGACCACCCAAGGGATATGATCCGCTGAACTTATGTCAACATAAATGTTGTCTCTTTCAGTTGTTTTCAAGAACACCCATATGGAAACAGAAAATGTGCAAGGCTTTAAATTACGGTAATCCAACCAACCTGCAACATTCTCCCTAC